>NW_027248465.1:678851-901851 GCF_031021105.1 Erythrolamprus reginae
ATGCATTAAATTAATGAAAAAACATAGCTGCTTTTTTCTTGCAAGTATGAAGAAAGATTTTACATCTCGTATTATTTAGATAAGACTAATAGTGACCAGATTGGATTTAATTTCCTTATTACTGATTGTCTGACTTCCTCATCTTATTAAATATTGAGTATTTTCTATATGCCGTAAAGCATCTGTCTTCCCACAGAGTGTCTTTATGTGGAGCCAATACTACCTCTGGAAAATGGGACACTGAGGAAGACTCCTTTCAATTTTACTTTGGACTTCCAGAGGTGAGGAGAAATAAAAGTTGCTGGCATTCTTGAATATTTTTGGTAATGGTGAAATAAAGCTCCGGTCTCTGTTCTAGACTTGTAACTCTGGCACTCACGTTCAAACTGAAGGCCATTAATCTCCAGACCGTTCGACAACATGAACTCCCAGACTGCTATGATTTCACACTAACAGTAAGTACAGAGGTGGAGTCCTTGGAACTTTCTGAGCTTGGTTGTTTATGTACAGATAAACTAGGAAGCAAGTAAAAAAAATTGAACTGATGAAGACTTGTAATTAGTCATTTTCTGAAGGGCAGGTTTGGGATGGGAGAAATGGGCCTAGATTGTGTTAGCTTTTTCTTAAAGTGGACTACAGTAGTCCCTCACCTATCGCTGGTGTTACGTTCCGGACCTGGCCGTGATAGGTGAAATCCGCGATGGGGAATTTATCGACTGATAGTACTTATTTAAGTATTGATATGGTAATTGTTTGGTAAGTTTTCATTGTTTTAAGTGTTTATAAACCCTTCCCACACAGTATTTATTTTAGATACAGTATTTAAATACAGTATTTACAATTTTAGATATATATTTTTTTAAAAAAACCTGCCGATCGAGTTTGGTTGGCTGTTTAAATCTGCCGATCGCCTTCCTCAGAAACCCGCGATGAAGTGAAGCCACAATAGGTGAAGGCCGGTATAGCGAGGGACTACTGTATTGCAGTATATACATTAGCAACTTAGAAGTAGAGAATAAAGTGAAATGATAACGCTGAAGCTAATCAAGAGGCAGGCACCAATGATTTATTGGTATCAGAGATTTGCCTGCCCACAACTGCAAATACCCATTTGTTAAAACAGCTATTCTTTGTGTGTGTGTGTGTGTGTGTGTGTGTCCTACAATTCACATTAATTCTCGCGGTAACTCACCTACTCTTCTTTTAGTTAAGTTCAAAACATAATTCTGTATAGTATTAGCTTTTTGACAATAATATTAACAATAATATTAATACTTTTATTATGCGTGTAACTATATTGTAATTGTACATTTTAAAATTTGTTTCTATTTATTTTTGGTTGACTGTGGCTGGCGATCAACTTGAATACTCCTCAGATGGAAAAGTGCAATAAAACCCAAATAGTGATAAGAATAGCAATATTTCTGAAACAACATTAAAAAGATGAAGACATTGGGTCATGTTCTCTTGTTAAGTTTTGTTCGAGGATTATTCAGATATAGTCTTCCTTTATTCTATTTCTCCACCTTATTTTTAAACTGCTTAGATTTGGGGGAGAATGGTACACTGACAGAACTAAACTAACTCCAAGCATTTTCTGTTTTCTACAAAATATGCTTTTTATATGCCATCACTGCTTCAAAGTTATACTTCAAGCTAACTATAAGACTTTATGGCTTTTTTGAGAAGAATAGTAGATAGATAAATAGATGGATGGATGGAAGGTAGGTAGATAGATAGATATAGATTTTTATTTTATTACCAAGCATTAGGTATAAACTATTCAGATTCTATCTGAACTAACGAGTGTTTAGAAATAAGAATAATAGCATCTTTTGTATCTCCACAATATCTACAGATACTCTTTGATAACAAAACTCATAGTGGAAGAATTAAAATAAGCCTAGACAATGATATTGCCATCAAGGAATGTAAAGACTGGCATGTTTCTGGATCAAGTAAGCTTAAAAAACATACTTTTGTTATTACTTATTTAGTGCTTATTAGGTTTTATTGAAGGCCTAGTGATGCATGAAGTTAAATATAGTATTTGCTATGATCTGTAGTAACTATATTTTTAAAAGTATGTTTGTCAACTGAGCACGCAATTTGAATATGTGTGTTACATCATTTCACCTATAGTCCTTAAAAAAGTCTCTTTCTATATGGTTAATATTTACATTACTGGCGAAATTCAAAATTTTTCCCTACCAGTTTGGTGGGTGAGGTTTGGTGGGCGTGGCAAGGAAGGATACTGCAAAATCTTCATTCCCACCCCATTCTGGGGCCAGCCAGAGATGGTATTTGGCGGTTCTCCTAACTAGTCAAAATTTCTGCTACTGGTTCTCCAGAATCTGTCAGAACCTGCTGAATTTCACTTCTGATTTACAGTATATTAGAAGGGAATTCCCCACAATGGGAAATTTGCCCCAAGTGCAAATAACTATATAACTTGAGGGAGGAGGGGTCCTCTTTAGACTACCAAAAGTGTGAAGCATTCTCCAATTAGTTCAGTTTTAATTATCGGGCAGCTCCATTAACTGGTTGTACCTTGTCGCTTAGTTCTTACAGCTGCGTGCTAATTCGGTTGGAAATCACGCCTACGAAAAGAAAGGATCAGAAAAGACGCCCATGGCCATATGTCAGTGCTTCTACAAGAGAGGAATTATCAGCCCTGGAAATGACACTTTTCATATTGACCCAGAAATTGAAACTGGTGATATACTGAACTACTCAAATCAGATAGATTGTTTCTGTGTGTGTGAGAGAAGAATGAGAGTGGGGTGGGCGGAGGTCAGAAAGAAAGACAACTTGAGCAAAGTCATAGTGTTTAAAAGCAAACACATAGTAATTTCCAGTATCATTACAATATAATGGGTAGACACTTCAGATGTTTTATTTGTACAGGAAGAAATTCAACTACTGCAGATAGTCCTCACTTAGCAATTTCTTCATTCAGTAACAGTTCAGAGTTACGACAACAGTGAAAAGGTATATTTAAGACCAATCCCTGAACTTGCAGCTATTGCAACATCCATTGTCACCTTCTCAGCTTGTTTCCAACAAGCAGAATCATTGTGGAAAATGGCAGGAAGTCACAAAAGTCACATGCCATTTTGCTTAACAACCTGAGGTGATTTGGTTAATGACTGCAGTGGAACTGTCATGGGATGTTTCACTTTATGACTATATCACTTAGTAACTGTGATTAGTAAGTGAGGACTACTTGTACATTAGAGTCTTGTTTAAGTCATGAAAACTGCAGTAGTGGTGCTTCATTTAATTCCTTGCCCCATTTCACTCAAATAATGTCAGCTTCCGTCAGACCTAATATATTCCATATACAGTAGATGTACATTGTTTATATCTATGGAGATTCTCAGTCATCCAGGTTATGGTTGTCCTGAAGGTGCTTTTTCAAGAAGTAACTGGACTTTCTGGTTTTTCTTTGAAGATGTTTTGCTTCTCATCCAATAAGCTTCTTCAACTCTGAGCTGAAGAAGCTTCATGGATGAGAAACAGAACATCTTGAAAGAAAAACCAGAAAGTCCAGGTGCCTCTTGAAAAAGCACCTTTAGGGTGTACGTGGTTTAGTTTCCAAGTGGCCTGATACCCTGCTGATAAAAATGGCTGACTCATAGCCCAGTGTGTTGACTTTATTGTATCTGAAGCAGGTTGTTCATACTGGTAATTATTGAACAGAGTTAAGGGTGCATCTACTTGGAAGATACTATAGTATAATCAAAATTGAAGCAATTGATGTCCCTCATCCACAAAAGTGTCTTGCCAACTCAACATTGCAAACATCACCAACACTAATTGGTGATTCAGGTTCATGGTGAACTTTACTATTAGGAAAAGTGAGGCAGTGCCCTCAGACTGTAGACATGTGATAGAAAGCATTAGTAACCTGTTGGATGACATAAATGTTTGCTGTGTGGATTATTTTGCGCTCTTACTTTTGCCCTGAAGTATTGAAGAAAATGTCACCTTACAATGCACTTACAAATCCAGTTAGCTTACCTGCCTGAGCCATTCATGTTTATGTGCTTTAGGCAAATACCGAAATATATTGGCTGACTCTACTGGCCTCTGAAACTTTGTGAATAAATTTGAGTGGACAGTCTTAACTGTTCAACATGAACATTGATTACTGAACATATAGAATTATTGGTAGTGTCTGTTATGAGAATTCAGAAGCATTGTGACTTATTTTTGAAGTTTGGAAATAGTGACATAAATAATAATCTCTTAGCGAACTAATATAGTAAACATATGTGCACAACATTTCCAAACAATACCAAAAGCTGAATTCTGTAAGGATATCTTAGCTTAAACCTCTTGGGTATGAAAGATATTAAAGGACTGTTGAAAAATTGAGGGTCTTTTCTTGATATATGTATGCAATTACATGAACCAATGTGTAACATATACAAATAATTACACTACAAGAACTTTCTGAATTACTGTTTCTTCATTTTATTCAGATGGAAGTAATTCATAACTGCATTGAAACATCATTCTACAGTCATAAGTAGAAGGGCCTGTAACCATAGAAATTAGGGTATTAGGGTACTGATCTGTGGATCAAGTATAAAATTTCCTTTTTGGGTTTATTTTTAACAAGCAGATATTTTCAGGGATTCTTTATCAAATAAGAATTCCCATAAGGCAGAAGTTCAGTAAATATATGCATTAAATTAATGAAAAAACAGCTGCTTTTTTCTTGCAAGTATGAAGAAAGATTTTACATCTCGCATTATTTAGATAAGACTACTAGTGACCAGATTGGATTTAATTTCCTTATTACTGATTGTCTGACTTCCTCATCTTATTAAATATTGAGTATTTTCTATATGCCGTAAAGCATCTGTCTTCCCACAGAGTGTCTTTATGTGGAGCCAATACTACCTCTGGAAAATGGGACACTGAGGAAGACTCCTTTCAATTTTACTTTGGACTTCCAGAGGTGAGGAGAAATAAAAGTTGCTGGCATTCTTGAATATTTTTGGTAATGGTGAAATAAAGCTCCGGTCTCTGTTCTAGACTTGTAACTCTGGCACTCACGTTCAAACTGAAGGCCATTAATCTCCAGACCGTTCGACAACATGAACTCCCAGACTGCTATGATTTCACACTAACAGTAAGTACAGAGGTGGAGTCCTTGGAACTTTCTGAGCTTGGTTGTTTATGTACAGATAAACTAGGAAGCAAGTAAAAAAAATTGAACTGATGAAGACTTGTAATTAGTCATTTTCTGAAGGGCAGGTTTGGGATGGGAGAAATGGGCCTAGATTGTGTTAGCTTTTTCTTAAAGTGGACTACAGTAGTCCCTCACCTATCGCTGGTGTTACGTTCCAGACCTGGCCGTGATAGGTGAAATCCGTGATGGGGAATTTATCGACTGATAGTACTTATTTAAGTATTGATATGGTAATTGTTTGGTAAGTTTTCATTGTTTTAAGTGTTTATAAACCCTTCCCACACAGTATTTATTTTAGATACAGTATTTAAATACAGTATTTACAATTTTAGATATATATATTTTTTAAAAAACCTGCCGATCGAGTTTGGTTGGCTGTTTAAATCTGCCGATCGCCTTCCTCAGAAACCCGCGATGAAGTGAAGCCACAATAGGTGAAGGCCGGTATAGCGAGGGACTACTGTATTGCAGTATATACATTAGCAACTTAGAAGTAGAGAATAAAGTGAAATGATAACGCTGAAGCTAATCAAGAGGCAGGCACCAATGATTTATTGGTATCAGAGATTTGCCTGCCCACAACTGCAAATACCCATTTGGTAAATCAGCTATTCTTTGTGTGTGTGTGTGTGTGTGTGTGTGTGTGTGTGTGTGTCCTACAATTCACATTAATTCTCGCGGTAACTCACCTACTCTTCTTTTAGTTAAGTTCAAAACATAATTCTGTATAGTATTAGCTTTTTGACAATAATATTAACAATAATATTAATACTTTTATTATGCGTGTAACTATATTGTAATTGTACATTTTAAAATTTGTTTCTATTTATTTTTGGTTGACTGTGGCTGGCGATCAACTTGAATACTCCTCAGATGGAAAAGTGCAATAAAACCCAAATAGTGATAAGAATAGCAATATTTCTGAAACAACATTAAAAAGATGAAGACATTGGGTCATGTTCTCTTGTTAAGTTTTGTTCGAGGATTATTCAGATATAGTCTTCCTTTATTCTATTTCTCCACCTTATTTTTAAACTGCTTAAATTTGGGGGAGAATGGTACACTGACAGAACTAAACTAACTCCAAGCATTTTCTGTTTTCTACAAAATATGCTTTTTATATGCCATCACTGCTTCAAAGTTATACTTCAAGCTAACTATAAGACTTTATGGCTTTTTTGAGAAGAATAGTAGATAGATAAATAGATGGATGGATGGAAGGTAGGTAGATAGATAGATATAGATTTTTATTTTATTACCAAGCATTAGGTATAAACTATTCAGATTCTATCTGAACTAACGAGTGTTTAGAAATAAGAATAATAGCATCTTTTGTATCTCCACAATATCTACAGATACTCTTTGATAACAAAACTCATAGTGGAAGAATTAAAATAAGCCTAGACAATGATATTGCCATCAAGGAATGTAAAGACTGGCATGTTTCTGGATCAAGTAAGCTTAAAAAACATACTTTTGTTATTACTTATTTAGTGCTTATTAGGTTTTATTGAAGGCCTAGTGATGCATGAAGTTAAATATAGTATTTGCTATGATCTGTAGTAACTATATTTTTAAAAGTATGTTTGTCAACTGAGCACGCAATTTGAATATGTGTGTTACATCATTTCACCTATAGTCCTTAAAAAAGTCTCTTTCTATATGGTTAATATTTACATTACTGGCGAAATTCAAAATTTTTCCCTACCAGTTTGGTGGGTGAGGTTTGGTGGGCGTGGCAAGGAAGGATACTGCAAAATCTTCATTCCCACCCCATTCTGGGGCCAGCCAGAGATGGTATTTGGCGGTTCTCCTAACTAGTCAAAATTTCTGCTACTGGTTCTCCAGAATCTGTCAGAACCTGCTGAATTTCACTTCTGATTTACAGTATATTAGAAGGGAATTCCCCACAATGGGAAATTTGCCCCAAGTGCAAATAACTATATAACTTGAGGGAGGAGGGGTCCTCTTTAGACTACCAAAAGTGTGAAGCATTCTCCAATTAGTTCAGTTTTAATTATCGGGCAGCTCCATTAACTGGTTGTACCTTGTCGCTTAGTTCTTACAGCTGCGTGCTAATTCGGTTGGAAATCACGCCTACGAAAAGAAAGGATCAGAAAAGACGCCCATGGCCATATGTCAGTACTTCTACAAGAGAGGAATTATCAGCCCTGGAAATGACACTTTCGATATTGACCCAGAAATTGAAACTGGTGATATACTGAACTACTCAAATCAGATAGATTGTTTCTGTGTGAGAGAGAAGAATGAGAGTGGGGTGGGCGGAGGTCAGAAAGAAAGACAACTTGAGCAAAGTCATAGTGTTTAAAAGCAAACACATAGTAATTTCCAGTATCATTACAATATAATGGGTAGACACTTCAGATGTTTTATTTGTACAGGAAGAAATTCAACTACTGCAGATAGTCCTCACTTAGCAATTGCTTCATTCAGTAACAGTTCAGAGTTACGACAACAGTGAAAAGGTATATTTAAGACCAATCCCTGAACTTGCAGCTATTGCAACATCCATTGTCACCTTCTCAGCTTGTTTCCAACAAGCAGAATCATTGTGGAAAATGGCAGGAAGTCACAAAAGTCACATGCCATTTTGCTTAACAACCTGAGGTGATTTGGTTAATGACTGCAGTGGAACTGTCATGGGATGTTTCACTTTATGACTATATCACTTAGTAACTGTGATTAGTAAGTGAGGACTACTTGTACATTAGAGTCTTGTTTAAGTCACGAAAACTGCAGTAGTGGTGCTTCATTTAATTCCTTGCCCCATTTCACTCAAATGATGTCAGCTTCCGTCAGACCTAATATATTCCATATACAGTAGATGTACATTGTTTATATCTATGGAGATTCTCAGTCATCCAGGTTATGGTTGTCCTGAAGGTGCTTTTTCAAGAAGTAACTGGACTTTCTGGTTTTTCTTTGAAGATGTTTTGCTTCTCATCCAATAAGCTTCTTCAACTCTGAGCTGAAGAAGCTTCATGGATGAGAAACAGAACATCTTGAAAGAAAAACCAGAAAGTCCAGGTGCCTCTTGAAAAAGCACCTTTAGGGTGTACGTGGTTTAGTTTCCAAGTGGCCTGATACCCTGCTGATAAAAATGGCTGACTCATAGCCCAGTGTGTTGACTTTATTGTATCTGAAGCAGGTTCTTCATACTGGTAATTATTGAACAGGGTTAAGGGTGCATCTACTTGCAAGATACTGTAGTATAATCAAAATTGAAGCAATTGATGTCCCTCATCCACAAAAGTGTCTTGCCAACTCAACATTGCAAACATCACCAACACTAATTGGTGATTCAGGTTCATGGTGAACTTTACTATTAGGAAAAGTGAGGCAGTGCCCTCAGACTGTAGACATGTGATAGAAAGCATTAGTAACCTGTTGGATGACATAAATGTTTGCTGTGGGGATTATTTTGCGCTCTTACTTTTGCCCTGAAGTATTGAAGAAAATGTCACCTTACAATGCACTTACAAATCCAGTTAGCTTACCTGCCTGAGCCATTCATGTTTATGTACTTTAGGCAAATACCGAAATATATTGGCTGACTCTACTGGCCTCTGAAACTTTGTGAATAAATTTGAGTGGACAGTCTTAACTGTTCAACATGAACATTGATTACTGAACATATAGAATTATTGGTAGTGTCTGTTATGAGAATTCAGAAGCATTGTGACTTATTTTTGGAGTTTGGAAATAGTGACATAAATAATAATCTCTTAGCGAACTAATATAGTAAACATATGTGCACAACATTTCCAAACAATACCAAAAGCTGAATTCTGTAAGGATATCTTAGCTTAAACCTCTTGGGTATGAAAGATATTAAAGGACTGTTGAAAGATTGAAGGTCTTTTCTTGATATATGTATGCAATTACATGAACCAATGTGTAACATATACAAATAATTACACTACAAGAACTTTCTGAATTACTGTTTCTTCATTTTATTCAGATGGAAGTAATTCATAACTGCATTGAAACATCATTCTACAGTCATAAGTAGAAGGGCCTGTAACCATAGAAATTAGGGTATTAGGGTACTGATCTGTGGATCAAGTATAAAATTTCCTTTTTGGGTTTATTTTTAACAAGCAGATATTTTCAGGGATTCTTTATCAAATAAGAATTCCCATAAGGCAGAAGTTCAGTAAATATATGCATTAAATTAATGAAAAAACATAGCTGCTTTTTTCTTGCAAGTATGAAGAAAGATTTTACATCTCGTATTATTTAGATAAGACTAATAGTGACCAGATTGGATTTAATTTCCTTATTACTGATTGTCTGACTTCCTCATCTTATTAAATATTGAGTATTTTCTATATGCCGTAAAGCATCTGTCTTCCCACAGAGTGTCTTTATGTGGAGCCAATACTACCTCTGGAAAATGGGACACTGAGGAAGACTCCTTTCAATTTTACTTTGGACTTCCAGAGGTGAGGAGAAATAAAAGTTGCTGGCATTCTTGAATATTTTTGGTAATGGTGAAATAAAGCTCCGGTCTCTGTTCTAGACTTGTAACTCTGGCACTCACGTTCAAACTGAAGGCCATTAATCTCCAGACCGTTCGACAACATGAACTCCCAGACTGCTATGATTTCACACTAACAGTAAGTACAGAGGTGGAGTCCTTGGAACTTTCTGAGCTTGGTTGTTTATGTACAGATAAACTAGGAAGCAAGTAAAAAAAATTGAACTGATGAAGACTTGTAATTAGTCATTTTCTGAAGGGCAGGTTTGGGATGGGAGAAATGGGCCTAGATTGTGTTAGCTTTTTCTTAAAGTGGACTACAGTAGTCCCTCACCTATCGCTGGTGTTACGTTCCGGACCTGGCCGTGATAGGTGAAATCCGCGATGGGGAATTTATCGACTGATAGTACTTATTTAAGTATTGATATGGTAATTGTTTGGTAAGTTTTCATTGTTTTAAGTGTTTATAAACCCTTCCCACACAGTATTTATTTTAGATACAGTATTTAAATACAGTATTTACAATTTTAGATATATATTTTTTTAAAAAAACCTGCCGATCGAGTTTGGTTGGCTGTTTAAATCTGCCGATCGCCTTCCTCAGAAACCCGCGATGAAGTGAAGCCACAATAGGTGAAGGCCGGTATAGCGAGGGACTACTGTATTGCAGTATATACATTAGCAACTTAGAAGTAGAGAATAAAGTGAAATGATAACGCTGAAGCTAATCAAGAGGCAGGCACCAATGATTTATTGGTATCAGAGATTTGCCTGCCCACAACTGCAAATACCCATTTGTTAAAACAGCTATTCTTTGTGTGTGTGTGTGTGTGTGTGTGTGTCCTACAATTCACATTAATTCTCGCGGTAACTCACCTACTCTTCTTTTAGTTAAGTTCAAAACATAATTCTGTATAGTATTAGCTTTTTGACAATAATATTAACAATAATATTAATACTTTTATTATGCGTGTAACTATATTGTAATTGTACATTTTAAAATTTGTTTCTATTTATTTTTGGTTGACTGTGGCTGGCGATCAACTTGAATACTCCTCAGATGGAAAAGTGCAATAAAACCCAAATAGTGATAAGAATAGCAATATTTCTGAAACAACATTAAAAAGATGAAGACATTGGGTCATGTTCTCTTGTTAAGTTTTGTTCGAGGATTATTCAGATATAGTCTTCCTTTATTCTATTTCTCCACCTTATTTTTAAACTGCTTAGATTTGGGGGAGAATGGTACACTGACAGAACTAAACTAACTCCAAGCATTTTCTGTTTTCTACAAAATATGCTTTTTATATGCCATCACTGCTTCAAAGTTATACTTCAAGCTAACTATAAGACTTTATGGCTTTTTTGAGAAGAATAGTAGATAGATAAATAGATGGATGGATGGAAGGTAGGTAGATAGATAGATATAGATTTTTATTTTATTACCAAGCATTAGGTATAAACTATTCAGATTCTATCTGAACTAACGAGTGTTTAGAAATAAGAATAATAGCATCTTTTGTATCTCCACAATATCTACAGATACTCTTTGATAACAAAACTCATAGTGGAAGAATTAAAATAAGCCTAGACAATGATATTGCCATCAAGGAATGTAAAGACTGGCATGTTTCTGGATCAAGTAAGCTTAAAAAACATACTTTTGTTATTACTTATTTAGTGCTTATTAGGTTTTATTGAAGGCCTAGTGATGCATGAAGTTAAATATAGTATTTGCTATGATCTGTAGTAACTATATTTTTAAAAGTATGTTTGTCAACTGAGCACGCAATTTGAATATGTGTGTTACATCATTTCACCTATAGTCCTTAAAAAAGTCTCTTTCTATATGGTTAATATTTACATTACTGGCGAAATTCAAAATTTTTCCCTACCAGTTTGGTGGGTGAGGTTTGGTGGGCGTGGCAAGGAAGGATACTGCAAAATCTTCATTCCCACCCCATTCTGGGGCCAGCCAGAGATGGTATTTGGCGGTTCTCCTAACTAGTCAAAATTTCTGCTACTGGTTCTCCAGAATCTGTCAGAACCTGCTGAATTTCACTTCTGATTTACAGTATATTAGAAGGGAATTCCCCACAATGGGAAATTTGCCCCAAGTGCAAATAACTATATAACTTGAGGGAGGAGGGGTCCTCTTTAGACTACCAAAAGTGTGAAGCATTCTCCAATTAGTTCAGTTTTAATTATCGGGCAGCTCCATTAACTGGTTGTACCTTGTCGCTTAGTTCTTACAGCTGCGTGCTAATTCGGTTGGAAATCACGCCTACGAAAAGAAAGGATCAGAAAAGACGCCCATGGCCATATGTCAGTGCTTCTACAAGAGAGGAATTATCAGCCCTGGAAATGACACTTTTCATATTGACCCAGAAATTGAAACTGGTGATATACTGAACTACTCAAATCAGATAGATTGTTTCTGTGTGTGTGAGAGAAGAATGAGAGTGGGGTGGGCGGAGGTCAGAAAGAAAGACAACTTGAGCAAAGTCATAGTGTTTAAAAGCAAACACATAGTAATTTCCAGTATCATTACAATATAATGGGTAGACACTTCAGATGTTTTATTTGTACAGGAAGAAATTCAACTACTGCAGATAGTCCTCACTTAGCAATTTCTTCATTCAGTAACAGTTCAGAGTTACGACAACAGTGAAAAGGTATATTTAAGACCAATCCCTGAACTTGCAGCTATTGCAACATCCATTGTCACCTTCTCAGCTTGTTTCCAACAAGCAGAATCATTGTGGAAAATGGCAGGAAGTCACAAAAGTCACATGCCATTTTGCTTAACAACCTGAGGTGATTTGGTTAATGACTGCAGTGGAACTGTCATGGGATGTTTCACTTTATGACTATATCACTTAGTAACTGTGATTAGTAAGTGAGGACTACTTGTACATTAGAGTCTTGTTTAAGTCATGAAAACTGCAGTAGTGGTGCTTCATTTAATTCCTTGCCCCATTTCACTCAAATAATGTCAGCTTCCGTCAGACCTAATATATTCCATATACAGTAGATGTACATTGTTTATATCTATGGAGATTCTCAGTCATCCAGGTTATGGTTGTCCTGAAGGTGCTTTTTCAAGAAGTAACTGGACTTTCTGGTTTTTCTTTGAAGATGTTTTGCTTCTCATCCAATAAGCTTCTTCAACTCTGAGCTGAAGAAGCTTCATGGATGAGAAACAGAACATCTTGAAAGAAAAACCAGAAAGTCCAGGTGCCTCTTGAAAAAGCACCTTTAGGGTGTACGTGGTTTAGTTTCCAAGTGGCCTGATACCCTGCTGATAAAAATGGCTGACTCATAGCCCAGTGTGTTGACTTTATTGTATCTGAAGCAGGTTGTTCATACTGGTAATTATTGAACAGAGTTAAGGGTGCATCTACTTGGAAGATACTATAGTATAATCAAAATTGAAGCAATTGATGTCCCTCATCCACAAAAGTGTCTTGCCAACTCAACATTGCAAACATCACCAACACTAATTGGTGATTCAGGTTCATGGTGAACTTTACTATTAGGAAAAGTGAGGCAGTGCCCTCAGACTGTAGACATGTGATAGAAAGCATTAGTAACCTGTTGGATGACATAAATGTTTGCTGTGTGGATTATTTTGCGCTCTTACTTTTGCCCTGAAGTATTGAAGAAAATGTCACCTTACAATGCACTTACAAATCCAGTTAGCTTACCTGCCTGAGCCATTCATGTTTATGTGCTTTAGGCAAATACCGAAATATATTGGCTGACTCTACTGGCCTCTGAAACTTTGTGAATAAATTTGAGTGGACAGTCTTAACTGTTCAACATGAACATTGATTACTGAACATATAGAATTATTGGTAGTGTCTGTTATGAGAATTCAGAAGCATTGTGACTTATTTTTGAAGTTTGGAAATAGTGACATAAATAATAATCTCTTAGCGAACTAATATAGTAAACATATGTGCACAACATTTCCAAACAATACCAAAAGCTGAATTCTGTAAGGATATCTTAGCTTAAACCTCTTGGGTATGAAAGATATTAAAGGACTGTTGAAAAATTGAGGGTCTTTTCTTGATATATGTATGCAATTACATGAACCAATGTGTAACATATACAAATAATTACACTACAAGAACTTTCTGAATTACTGTTTCTTCATTTTATTCAGATGGAAGTAATTCATAACTGCATTGAAACATCATTCTACAGTCATAAGTAGAAGGGCCTGTAACCATAGAAATTAGGGTATTAGGGTACTGATCTGTGGATCAAGTATAAAATTTCCTTTTTGGGTTTATTTTTAACAAGCAGATATTTTCAGGGATTCTTTATCAAATAAGAATTCCCATAAGGCAGAAGTTCAGTAAATATATGCATTAAATTAATGAAAAAACAGCTGCTTTTTTCTTGCAAGTATGAAGAAAGATTTTACATCTCGCATTATTTAGATAAGACTACTAGTGACCAGATTGGATTTAATTTCCTTATTACTGATTGTCTGACTTCCTCATCTTATTAAATATTGAGTATTTTCTATATGCCGTAAAGCATCTGTCTTCCCACAGAGTGTCTTTATGTGGAGCCAATACTACCTCTGGAAAATGGGACACTGAGGAAGACTCCTTTCAATTTTACTTTGGACTTCCAGAGGTGAGGAGAAATAAAAGTTGCTGGCATTCTTGAATATTTTTGGTAATGGTGAAATAAAGCTCCGGTCTCTGTTCTAGACTTGTAACTCTGGCACTCACGTTCAAACTGAAGGCCATTAATCTCCAGACCGTTCGACAACATGAACTCCCAGACTGCTATGATTTCACACTAACAGTAAGTACAGAGGTGGAGTCCTTGGAACTTTCTGAGCTTGGTTGTTTATGTACAGATAAACTAGGAAGCAAGTAAAAAAAATTGAACTGATGAAGACTTGTAATTAGTCATTTTCTGAAGGGCAGGTTTGGGATGGGAGAAATGGGCCTAGATTGTGTTAGCTTTTTCTTAAAGTGGACTACAGTAGTCCCTCACCTATCGCTGGTGTTACGTTCCAGACCTGGCCGTGATAGGTGAAATCCGTGATGGGGAATTTATCGACTGATAGTACTTATTTAAGTATTGATATGGTAATTGTTTGGTAAGTTTTCATTGTTTTAAGTGTTTATAAACCCTTCCCACACAGTATTTATTTTAGATACAGTATTTAAATACAGTATTTACAATTTTAGATATATATATTTTTTAAAAAACCTGCCGATCGAGTTTGGTTGGCTGTTTAAATCTGCCGATCGCCTTCCTCAGAAACCCGCGATGAAGTGAAGCCACAATAGGTGAAGGCCGGTATAGCGAGGGACTACTGTATTGCAGTATATACATTAGCAACTTAGAAGTAGAGAATAAAGTGAAATGATAACGCTGAAGCTAATCAAGAGGCAGGCACCAATGATTTATTGGTATCAGAGATTTGCCTGCCCACAACTGCAAATACCCATTTGGTAAATCAGCTATTCTTTGTGTGTGTGTGTGTGTGTGTGTGTGTGTGTGTGTCCTACAATTCACATTAATTCTCGCGGTAACTCACCTACTCTTCTTTTAGTTAAGTTCAAAACATAATTCTGTATAGTATTAGCTTTTTGACAATAATATTAACAATAATATTAATACTTTTATTATGCGTGTAACTATATTGTAATTGTACATTTTAAAATTTGTTTCTATTTATTTTTGGTTGACTGTGGCTGGCGATCAACTTGAATACTCCTCAGATGGAAAAGTGCAATAAAACCCAAATAGTGATAAGAATAGCAATATTTCTGAAACAACATTAAAAAGATGAAGACATTGGGTCATGTTCTCTTGTTAAGTTTTGTTCGAGGATTATTCAGATATAGTCTTCCTTTATTCTATTTCTCCACCTTATTTTTAAACTGCTTAAATTTGGGGGAGAATGGTACACTGACAGAACTAAACTAACTCCAAGCATTTTCTGTTTTCTACAAAATATGCTTTTTATATGCCATCACTGCTTCAAAGTTATACTTCAAGCTAACTATAAGACTTTATGGCTTTTTTGAGAAGAATAGTAGATAGATAAATAGATGGATGGATGGAAGGTAGGTAGATAGATAGATATAGATTTTTATTTTATTACCAAGCATTAGGTATAAACTATTCAGATTCTATCTGAACTAACGAGTGTTTAGAAATAAGAATAATAGCATCTTTTGTATCTCCACAATATCTACAGATACTCTTTGATAACAAAACTCATAGTGGAAGAATTAAAATAAGCCTAGACAATGATATTGCCATCAAGGAATGTAAAGACTGGCATGTTTCTGGATCAAGTAAGCTTAAAAAACATACTTTTGTTATTACTTATTTAGTGCTTATTAGGTTTTATTGAAGGCCTAGTGATGCATGAAGTTAAATATAGTATTTGCTATGATCTGTAGTAACTATATTTTTAAAAGTATGTTTGTCAACTGAGCACGCAATTTGAATATGTGTGTTACATCATTTCACCTATAGTCCTTAAAAAAGTCTCTTTCTATATGGTTAATATTTACATTACTGGCGAAATTCAAAATTTTTCCCTACCAGTTTGGTGGGTGAGGTTTGGTGGGCGTGGCAAGGAAGGATACTGCAAAATCTTCATTCCCACCCCATTCTGGGGCCAGCCAGAGATGGTATTTGGCGGTTCTCCTAACTAGTCAAAATTTCTGCTACTGGTTCTCCAGAATCTGTCAGAACCTGCTGAATTTCACTTCTGATTTACAGTATATTAGAAGGGAATTCCCCACAATGGGAAATTTGCCCCAAGTGCAAATAACTATATAACTTGAGGGAGGAGGGGTCCTCTTTAGACTACCAAAAGTGTGAAGCATTCTCCAATTAGTTCAGTTTTAATTATCGGGCAGCTCCATTAACTGGTTGTACCTTGTCGCTTAGTTCTTACAGCTGCGTGCTAATTCGGTTGGAAATCACGCCTACGAAAAGAAAGGATCAGAAAAGACGCCCATGGCCATATGTCAGTGCTTCTACAAGAGAGGAATTATCAGCCCTGGAAATGACACTTTTCATATTGACCCAGAAATTGAAACTGGTGATATACTGAACTACTCAAATCAGATAGATTGTTTCTGTGTGTGTGAGAGAAGAATGAGAGTGGGGTGGGCGGAGGTCAGAAAGAAAGACAACTTGAGCAAAGTCATAGTGTTTAAAAGCAAACACATAGTAATTTCCAGTATCATTACAATATAATGGGTAGACACTTCAGATGTTTTATTTGTACAGGAAGAAATTCAACTACTGCAGATAGTCCTCACTTAGCAATTTCTTCATTCAGTAACAGTTCAGAGTTACGACAACAGTGAAAAGGTATATTTAAGACCAATCCCTGAACTTGCAGCTATTGCAACATCCATTGTCACCTTCTCAGCTTGTTTCCAACAAGCAGAATCATTGTGGAAAATGGCAGGAAGTCACAAAAGTCACATGCCATTTTGCTTAACAACCTGAGGTGATTTGGTTAATGACTGCAGTGGAACTGTCATGGGATGTTTCACTTTATGACTATATCACTTAGTAACTGTGATTAGTAAGTGAGGACTACTTGTACATTAGAGTCTTGTTTAAGTCATGAAAACTGCAGTAGTGGTGCTTCATTTAATTCCTTGCCCCATTTCACTCAAATAATGTCAGCTTCCGTCAGACCTAATATATTCCATATACAGTAGATGTACATTGTTTATATCTATGGAGATTCTCAGTCATCCAGGTTATGGTTGTCCTGAAGGTGCTTTTTCAAGAAGTAACTGGACTTTCTGGTTTTTCTTTGAAGATGTTTTGCTTCTCATCCAATAAGCTTCTTCAACTCTGAGCTGAAGAAGCTTCATGGATGAGAAACAGAACATCTTGAAAGAAAAACCAGAAAGTCCAGGTGCCTCTTGAAAAAGCACCTTTAGGGTGTACGTGGTTTAGTTTCCAAGTGGCCTGATACCCTGCTGATAAAAATGGCTGACTCATAGCCCAGTGTGTTGACTTTATTGTATCTGAAGCAGGTTGTTCATACTGGTAATTATTGAACAGAGTTAAGGGTGCATCTACTTGGAAGATACTATAGTATAATCAAAATTGAAGCAATTGATGTCCCTCATCCACAAAAGTGTCTTGCCAACTCAACATTGCAAACATCACCAACACTAATTGGTGATTCAGGTTCATGGTGAACTTTACTATTAGGAAAAGTGAGGCAGTGCCCTCAGACTGTAGACATGTGATAGAAAGCATTAGTAACCTGTTGGATGACATAAATGTTTGCTGTGTGGATTATTTTGCGCTCTTACTTTTGCCCTGAAGTATTGAAGAAAATGTCACCTTACAATGCACTTACAAATCCAGTTAGCTTACCTGCCTGAGCCATTCATGTTTATGTGCTTTAGGCAAATACCGAAATATATTGGCTGACTCTACTGGCCTCTGAAACTTTGTGAATAAATTTGAGTGGACAGTCTTAACTGTTCAACATGAACATTGATTACTGAACATATAGAATTATTGGTAGTGTCTGTTATGAGAATTCAGAAGCATTGTGACTTATTTTTGAAGTTTGGAAATAGTGACATAAATAATAATCTCTTAGCGAACTAATATAGTAAACATATGTGCACAACATTTCCAAACAATACCAAAAGCTGAATTCTGTAAGGATATCTTAGCTTAAACCTCTTGGGTATGAAAGATATTAAAGGACTGTTGAAAAATTGAGGGTCTTTTCTTGATATATGTATGCAATTACATGAACCAATGTGTAACATATACAAATAATTACACTACAAGAACTTTCTGAATTACTGTTTCTTCATTTTATTCAGATGGAAGTAATTCATAACTGCATTGAAACATCATTCTACAGTCATAAGTAGAAGGGCCTGTAACCATAGAAATTAGGGTATTAGGGTACTGATCTGTGGATCAAGTATAAAATTTCCTTTTTGGGTTTATTTTTAACAAGCAGATATTTTCAGGGATTCTTTATCAAATAAGAATTCCCATAAGGCAGAAGTTCAGTAAATATATGCATTAAATTAATGAAAAAACAGCTGCTTTTTTCTTGCAAGTATGAAGAAAGATTTTACATCTCGCATTATTTAGATAAGACTACTAGTGACCAGATTGGATTTAATTTCCTTATTACTGATTGTCTGACTTCCTCATCTTATTAAATATTGAGTATTTTCTATATGCCGTAAAGCATCTGTCTTCCCACAGAGTGTCTTTATGTGGAGCCAATACTACCTCTGGAAAATGGGACACTGAGGAAGACTCCTTTCAATTTTACTTTGGACTTCCAGAGGTGAGGAGAAATAAAAGTTGCTGGCATTCTTGAATATTTTTGGTAATGGTGAAATAAAGCTCCGGTCTCTGTTCTAGACTTGTAACTCTGGCACTCACGTTCAAACTGAAGGCCATTAATCTCCAGACCGTTCGACAACATGAACTCCCAGACTGCTATGATTTCACACTAACAGTAAGTACAGAGGTGGAGTCCTTG
Source organism: Erythrolamprus reginae (assembly GCF_031021105.1). Taxonomy (NCBI): domain Eukaryota; kingdom Metazoa; phylum Chordata; class Lepidosauria; order Squamata; family Dipsadidae; genus Erythrolamprus; species Erythrolamprus reginae. The sequence continues at coordinate 698,103 of NW_027248465.1, forward strand.
GAACTTTCTGAGCTTGGTTGTTTATGTACAGATAAACTAGGAAGCAAGTAAAAAAAATTGAACTGATGAAGACTTGTAATTAGTCATTTTCTGAAGGGCAGGTTTGGGATGGGAGAAATGGGCCTAGATTGTGTTAGCTTTTTCTTAAAGTGGACTACAGTAGTCCCTCACCTATCGCTGGTGTTACGTTCCAGACCTGGCCGTGATAGGTGAAATCCGTGATGGGGAATTTATCGACTGATAGTACTTATTTAAGTATTGATATGGTAATTGTTTGGTAAGTTTTCATTGTTTTAAGTGTTTATAAACCCTTCCCACACAGTATTTATTTTAGATACAGTATTTAAATACAGTATTTACAATTTTAGATATATATTTTTTTTAAAAAACCTGCCGATCGAGTTTGGTTGGCTGTTTAAATCTGCCGATCGCCTTCCTCAGAAACCCGCGATGAAGTGAAGCCACAATAGGTGAAGGCCGGTATAGCGAGGGACTACTGTATTGCAGTATATACATTAGCAACTTAGAAGTAGAGAATAAAGTGAAATGATAACGCTGAAGCTAATCAAGAGGCAGGCACCAATGATTTATTGGTATCAGAGATTTGCCTGCCCACAACTGCAAATACCCATTTGGTAAATCAGCTATTCTTTGTGTGTGTGTGTGTGTGTGTGTGTGTGTGTGTGTGTGTCCTACAATTCACATTAATTCTCGCGGTAACTCACCTACTCTTCTTTTAGTTAAGTTCAAAACATAATTCTGTATAGTATTAGCTTTTTGACAATAATATTAACAATAATATTAATACTTTTATTATGCGTGTAACTATATTGTAATTGTACATTTTAAAATTTGTTTCTATTTATTTTTGGTTGACTGTGGCTGGCGATCAACTTGAATACTCCTCAGATGGAAAAGTGCAATAAAACCCAAATAGTGATAAGAATAGCAATATTTCTGAAACAACATTAAAAAGATGAAGACATTGGGTCATGTTCTCTTGTTAAGTTTTGTTCGAGGATTATTCAGATATAGTCTTCCTTTATTCTATTTCTCCACCTTATTTTTAAACTGCTTAAATTTGGGGGAGAATGGTACACTGACAGAACTAAACTAACTCCAAGCATTTTCTGTTTTCTACAAAATATGCTTTTTATATGCCATCACTGCTTCAAAGTTATACTTCAAGCTAACTGAAATGAATGAGACTCAGACAAGAAGTACAAGATGGTTCCGTTTATTCAGCTCTTTAACAAGTGACTCCAGCAAGGAACGCATCTGAGCTGTCAGTGTCAAAACAGCCCTATTTATACTTTAAGGCTCGCGCCTAAAAGAAACGGCCGTGCGTCTCAGCCAATCAGACGCGGCCAAGGTTTATTCATAGCTTAGACAGTATTTACAAGGCTTTTTTTCTTTTTACAGAGTTTTACATTAGTTATACAGACTTAACACCCCTCCCTCATTAGTTGAGACAACTGTCAATCAGTGAGCCAAGTGACGTAGTCCTCCAATCGATTGGGCCGGTGTGATATGCGCTCAGACCTGCGCAGATCATTACCGGCTGGTATGTCTATGGTGGAGGTTGGCTCGCAGTTGTCTCCAGTCCGCGGCTGGGCCCGAGTTGGGGCTCTGGCCAGCGGAGGCAAGTATGCTGGTGGCGTGCCGTGCCCAGAAGAGGAGGAAGGTTCGGCGTCGCTGGAGGATGCATCTGGCCGTGGTAAGTCTCTTTGTAATTCCAAAAGTTCTAGTTGCGAGTTAATGTCTGCTTGGGGGGAAGAATTTCCGTTAGAGGCTGGCTGTCCATTAGTTGTTATGCGCCCCCTTAAATGATCGATGTGCCGCCTCCATGTGCGACCATCTTCCAATAGAACCACATAAGATTTTGGGGCTGTTTGTTGCATTATCTTTCCTTTCAGCCAACTCAACCCCCCGTCAAAGTTCTTAGCAAAAACAAGTTGCCCTAGATACATATTTCTTTCAGGTGCTATACATGTTTCATCATTTACATTTTTTGTACAATAACGAGGGTGCAGCCTGTCCAGGGGGTTTCTTATTTTTCGACCCATTAGAATCTCTGCTGGGCTTTTGTTTGTAATGGAATTTGGGGTGATATGCTGCATTAGTAGAAATTGATCCAATTTGTGTTGAATTTCCCCTGGGCCTGCCCTGCGCAAGGCCTCTTTGGCCACACGTACGTAACGTTCAGCAAGGCCATTAACCCATGGCGAGTAAGGGGATGTGAGTGCGTGTCTGACCCCTAAGTTGCTTAAGAAGCACTCGAATTGTCTGGCAGTCAATTGTGGCCCGTTATCTGAAACTAGGATGTCTGGGCACCCGTGTGTGGCAAACAAATGATATAATGCCTTAATGGTGGCGCATGTAGTAATGTTTTGCATAGCAATAATTTCCACCCATCTGGAGAAGGCATCAACCACAATTAAAAAGTTTTGAGTTCCAATAGGCCCTGCGAAATCAATGTGAATGCGTGACCATGGCCCAGTGGGTCTTTCCCATTCTAGAGGTGTTGTCTTTGGGGGATTGGGTCGTGACTCCTGGCAAGGGTCACAGTTTGCTACCCATTGTTCAATGTCCTTGTCTAGACCTGGCCACCACAAGTAACCTCTGGCTAGCCCCTTCATTCTAACGATGCCTGGGTGGCCTGCATGCAGCATGCTTAGTACCTTTTGTTTTAAGGTATTGGGGATAACCACCCTGTCGCCCCATAACACGCATCCCTTCAAGTAGGATAGTTCTAACCTTTTTGCTTTGAAATCAGACAGGCCAGTTTCCTCAAAATCTCCCAACCATCCTTTTTGAATACAATTGATTACTTTTAACAACAGTGAATCCTTCTTAGTGTGCTCAGCCACCTCTTTGGCAGTGGTCAGGCAGTTTTCCTCAAGGTCAATTAGTAAAACATCCTCTGTGGGGGTTGGATCTGAGACTAATTCGGGCATGGGGCATCTACTTAGGCCGTCAGCATGGTTTATTGATTTTCCCCCCTTATGAGTTAGTTGGTATTGATATCCTGACAGGAATAGAGCCCATCTTATTAATCTGGGTGACATGAAGGGAGGAGTTGGCTTATTGGCAGCTAGGAGACCAAGCAGGGGTTTGTGATCTGTTACAAGTTCAAAACTCCTCCCACACAGGTAATAATGGAATTTCTTAACGCTTGAGACTAGGGCCAATGCCTCTTTGTCTAATTGGCTGTAATTTCTTTCTGCCGTGGACAAAGTTTTAGAAAAGAATGCGATAGGGGCCTCTGTATCGTTTGGCATTATGTGAGCTAATACCCCGCCAACCCCATACGCCGAAGCATCGCATGTGAGCCTTATGGGCAAAGTTGAGCTGTATTGAACCACTACAGATTTTGAGGTCAATAACTGTTTTATTTTAAGAAAAGCTTCGCGCTCCATTGTGCCCCAGGTCCAGGGAACTCCCTTCTGCAGCAGTCGGTGTAGTGGTTCTGCTGCCGTTGCCTTCTGTTTAAGGAAGACAGAATAAAAATTAAGAAGGCCCAGGAATGCTTGGAGTTCAGTCTTATTATTAGGCTCTGGTGCTTTGGTTATGGCCTCTAATTTATCTGGTGTGGGGTGTATTCCCTCACTGTCTATTCTATAGCCCAAGAATTCTATGCTGTCAGCTCCCCACACACATTTGTCTGGTTTTACTTTTAACCCCTTAGCTTGAAGTCTAGCCAACACTTCCCTGATGCGCATGTTTAATTCTGCTTGGTTTTTTCCTGATATAAATATATCGTCAAAGTATGGGGAGGTCCCTTTTATACCTGTTAATAATCGTTCCATGAAACTTTGGAAGATGCCTGGGGCGATACTGACCCCGAATTGCAGGCGGGTGCACCTGAAGGCACCCCTGTGGGTCACTATGGTCTGGGCCAGGGATGTGGCCTCATCGACCGGCAGCTGTTGGTATGCCTGCGCGAGGTCGATTTTCGAAAAGACTCTCCCTTCCCCCAGGGAATGTAGTAACTGCTGGACTACTGGGATTGGGTATGGGTGGTGTTGGAGGGCTTTATTGATAGTGGCTTTGTAGTCTGCACAGACCCTTAAGGAACCGTCAGGTTTAACTGGGGTGACTATGGGGGTTTCCCATGTCCCTTGGTCTACAGGGACTAAGATGCCCTGGGCAATTAGTTTGTCTAATTGGATGTCTAGTTTAGGCAAAAGCGGAAGGGGTACCCTGCGAGGCTTAAGTCTGACCGGGGGTACCTTGGGATCTAGAGAGAAAGAGATAGGGGCCCCATTGTAGGTGCCCAAAGTAGGGCTGAAGACCTCAGGAAATTCTTGGATAAAGTCAGGAACATTACAATCAGCATTTACATGACAAAGACCCAGTATTTCAATACCCAAAGGAGACATCCATGTTAAACCCAGGAGGGAGTGTTTGGCTCCCTCAACCACGATCAGAGGAAGAGAATATTCACAATTTTTAAATTTTACAGGCACATCTACTTTTCCCAACACAGGTATAACATTTCCTTGAAAATCCCTTATTATTAAAGTTGAGTTGACAAAGTCAGTTTTAAGAAAATTTGGCATATACATTTTGAATTTGTCCCAAGGCATAATAGAATGCTTAGAGCCTGTGTCTAATTCTAGGTTACAGGGTTTGTTATTTAAAAGTAGAGAGATGATAATCTTGTTCCCTCCTTTAGCAGTTGCGCAATTTACGTAAGTTTGTGCTTTACCTCGTGTGTAGTCACGGTTAGCGGTGGAGTCGTTTCTGCGATTGAAACCTCTAGAAAATTTGTGGTCTCGCGGTTGTTGTGCCTGGTTGTTTAAACGATGTTGGCGGGGTGTAGAGAAGGACTCCTCTGGAAGGGGCGCTCTGCATGCCTCGGCGATGTGCCCGCGTCGATTGCAGCGGCGGCAAATGGCGTCTCTGAAGGGGCAACGCTGTCGTGAGTGATTCCCTCGGCAACCGGTGCATGGGTTGGAGGGACGTTGGTATCTGGGTTGTCTGGCTTGTTCGGACGGTAGCAGGAGACAGGTGTCGTCGTCCGTGGCAGCTGGGCTGAGGTCGTCTGTGGCTTCGGCGCGGGAGACAGCTACGGAGATTTTGGAGACGGTCTCCTTCTTTTCGTGTTCTCTTAGTTCTTTGGCGGCCGCGTCAGCTACTTCTGCTGTTTGGGCCAGCTTGATGACCGACTGAAGTGTTGGGTCGTCCTCTGTTAGGATTTTGTTGCGGACCGTCGCGTTCTTCATCCCAAAAATTAGAGCGTCTGTGAGGCGAGCTTCTGGGCTGTCAAAGCGGCACTTTGACAGAACCGTGCGAAGTCTCGTGGCGAATTGGTTGATTGTTTCTGACTCACGTTGGGTCATTCTGGAGAATTGATGTCTGTAGACTACGGCAGGCTTCGTTGGTTTGAAATGGTTTGCCAGTCTTGCTTGGAGGTCGTCCCACGGAACGGCTTTAGCTGGAAGCGGGTCGGTGAGCGTTTGGACGAGGTCAAAAATCTCGGTCCCGCAATAATTCAAGAATATCGCTCGCTTCCTTTTGTCTTCGGCTTCTCCCATTCCTGCTGCGTCTAGGAAGATTTCAAATTTCGCCATGTAGGCGTCCCAAGACGACTTCTCGGGGTCGAAGTAGTCGGGAGCCCGGCCGATCTGGATCTGATTCATGCTTGACTCGTGGATTCTTCGTTCTCTCGTCGCCAGTGAAATGAATGAGACTCAGACAAGAAGTACAAGATGGTTCCGTTTATTCAGCTCTTTAACAAGTGACTCCAGCAAGGAACGCATCTGAGCTGTCAGTGTCAAAACAGCCCTATTTATACTTTAAGGCTCGCGCCTAAAAGAAACGGCCGTGCGTCTCAGCCAATCAGACGCGGCCAAGGTTTATTCATAGCTTAGACAGTATTTACAAGGCTTTTTTCTTTTTACAGAGTTTTACATTAGTTATACAGACTTAACACTAACTATAAGACTTTATGGCTTTTTTGAGAAGAATAGTAGATAGATAAATAGATGGATGGATGGAAGGTAGGTAGATAGATAGATATAGATTTTTATTTTATTACCAAGCATTAGGTATAAACTATTCAGATTCTATCTGAACTAACGAGTGTTTAGAAATAAGAATAATAGCATCTTTTGTATCTCCACAATATCTACAGATACTCTTTGATAACAAAACTCATAGTGGAAGAATTAAAATAAGCCTAGACAATGATATTGCCATCAAGGAATGTAAAGACTGGCATGTTTCTGGATCAAGTAAGCTTAAAAAACATACTTTTGTTATTACTTATTTAGTGCTTATTAGGTTTTATTGAAGGCCTAGTGATGCATGAAGTTAAATATAGTATTTGCTATGATCTGTAGTAACTATATTTTTAAAAGTATGTTTGTCAACTGAGCACGCAATTTGAATATGTGTGTTACATCATTTCACCTATAGTCCTTAAAAAAGTCTCTTTCTATATGGTTAATATTTACATTACTGGCGAAATTCAAAATTTTTCCCTACCAGTTTGGTGGGTGAGGTTTGGTGGGCGTGGCAAGGAAGGATACTGCAAAATCTTCATTCCCACCCCACTCTGGGGCCAGCCAGAGATGGTATTTGCCGGTTCTCCTAATTAGTCAAAATTTCTGCTACTGGTTCTCCAGAATCTGTCAGAACCTGCTGAATTTCACTTCTGATTTACAGTATATTAGAAGGGAATTCCCCACAATGGGAAATTTGCCCCAAGTGCAAATAACTATATAACTTGAGGGAGGAGGGGTCCTCTTTAGACTACCAAAAGTGTGAAGCATTCATTCTTTTTGATGGCTTTGAATCCTTTAATTATCCACCTCTCCCTGTATTGAAAAATTAAGTAAGATGGAGGCCTCTTCTCCATTATTAGCACTCTCTCAAGGCAATTTCACGAAGAAAATTTCCCCTCAGAAACAAATGAGTATGTGTTCTATGAGTGTATCAGGTTAACTATTATGCATAGACAAGTAAATCAAACTTTTTTTCCCAGTACAGAAGAATACCCATTATATGATGATCTTTGATGGTTTTGTCATACTGACATGTCTTGCATCACTGATTCTCTGCACACGATCTGTAATTAAAGGAATTTATCTACAAAGGGTAAGCTTATGTTTGTCAGTATCTCTTAATAAATTTAATTGCAGCCTTTCAACAGCAATTTCTCTTTTCTTGCCCTCTCACGTATCCTAGGAATTTGTGACTTTTTCCAACATCACTATAAGAAAGAAGTATCTTTCTCTGATCTAGTGGAATTTGTCAATGGATGGTATATCATGATCATCGTTAGTGACCTTCTTACCATAGTTGGTTCTACATTAAAGATGGAGATACAAGCTAAGGTAAGTGACTTGAATGCTGATTGGATGGTCTGTGTTCCAGTTTTGGAAGTCCCAATTGAAATCTTATTGACCAACCTGAATTTTGTTATTTTTATAGTTCACTTGAGTCTTCAACTGGGGAAAATGGTCACATTGAGAAAACTGCTGCTCCAGAGAAGGCATTTTTCTAGCTGTATATTTTACCTATCCATGGTAATATCATTAGAAATTACAAATGAGCAGTATCTGTGCATATCATCAAAAGTCTATTAATTTGCTGTGCAATGCATTTGTGCTCTTTGTCCACCAGGAAACAGCCCTGACATTTTTAGCCCATTTCTTTTTAATGGAATAAGGTTTACTCACCTCCCAAGAATGGTCTCCTAATCTACGTAGCAGAACTTTATGTCTCCCATCTCAGTGTCAAAAGAAAAGAAAATATGGTATCCCCAAGAGTTAAAATGAATATACAGTGGTACCTCGAGATACGAGTTTAATTCGTTCTGGACCTGGGCTCTTACGTCGAGCAGCTCTTATCTCGAACGACTTTTCCCCATAGGAATTAATGTAAATAATTTTAATTGGTTCCAGCCCTCAAAAAACTCACAAAGTTAGTCTAAATTATGCAGAAAGACATGTTTTTAATGAAGAAATGTACATGTACATATAAATGAATAATGAAGTTTCTTTCACTTAACTTGTAAACTTTCTTAAACTTTTAAATTTACATATGTTCAACTTCTCTGCCACCCAATCCTGTAGGACAGAGGTCCCCAACCCTTTTTGCACCAGGGACCGGCTTTAAGCGATCAAGAGAGGAATGGGTGAATGAATGGACGGAGGGTGGGAAGGAAGGAAGGAAAGAGGGAAGGGACAGGAACAGAGGAAGGAAGCAAGGAAACTTATGAAAGGGGAGAGTAAGAGAGGAATGAGTGAAGGGAGGGAGGGAGGGAAGAAGTTGGGAAGGAGAAAGAAAAGAAGAAATAGAGGAAGGGAAGGTAAAAGAGAGAAAGAAAAAGAGCAAGAAAGAAAGCAAGAAAGCAAGCAAGCAAGAAAGAAAGAAAGAAAGAAAGAAAGAAAGAAAGAAAGAAAGGGGGAAGGGACAGGAACAGAGGAAGGAAGCAAGGAAACTTATGAAATGGGAGAGTAAGAGAGGAATGAGTGAAGGGAGGGAGGGAGGGAAGAAGGTGGGAAGGAGAAAGAAAAGAAGAAATAGAGGAAGGGAAGGTAAAAAAGAAAGAAAAAGAGCAAGAAAGAAAGAAAGAAAGAAAGAAAGAAAGAAAGAAAGAAAGGGGGAAGGGACAGGAACAGAGGAAGGAAGCAAGGAAACTTATGAAAGGGGAGAGTAAGAGAGGAATGATTGAAGGGAGGGAGGGAGGGAAGAAGATGGGAAGGAGAAAGAAAAGAAATAGAGGAAGGGAAGGTAAAAGAGAGAAAGAAAAAGAGCAAGAAAGAAAGCAAGAAAGAAAGCAAGCAAGAAAGAAAGGCAACTTCAAAGAAAGGCTCACTGAGCATCTCTCACTCTCTCTCTCTTTCTATCTCTCTCTTTCTCTCTCTCCCCCCTCTCTCTTTCTCTTTCTCTCCCCCTCCTGGGCTCCCGGATCGCTTGCTTCTCAGGCCAGCAAGCCGGCTGCCCGGAAAAGCATCGCGCCTTTTCAATGCCCTTCCCTGTGCTTCGGAAGCCGCCGAACGCCGTCAGAGGGGCGCATCAGCGGCTTCCGAAGCACAGGGAAGGGCTTAAGCCGCCGCCTTTTCCCTTCCCCGTGGGAGCAAACATGCTTTGCACCTTCCTAACTCCCTCCCCCCCAGCCAAACCCCCAAAGCATGTTTGCTGCCACACGATTTAGCCAGGACAGGAGCGAAGTAACGTGGAGGATTGGGGAGCTGAAACCAGGCGGTTTCAGCTTTCCAATCCTTCACGTTACTTCGCCGCTAAATCGTGTGGGAGCAAACATGCTTTGGGGGTTTGGCTGGGGGGGAGAAGTAGCACCTTCCTAACTCCCTCCCCCCCAGCCAAACCCCCAAAGCATGTTTGCTGCCACACGATTTAGCCAGGACAGGAGCGAAGTAACGTGGAGGATTGGGGAGCTGATTGCAACTCCCCTCCCGTGGCTGCTGTTGAGGCGCTGCCTCCTCCCGCCCCCGCTCGGCAATCGGCCCGGCGGCATTGCTGGCGTTCCAGGCGAGCCGCCCGGCATAAGCAGCGATTTCGTGCCTCGGGCCGGGCAGACAAGAGGTCTGGCGCTCCCACGTGGAAGGGAAAAGGCGGCGGCTTAAGCGGGGCGTGGGAGGAGGCAGCGCCGCACCGGACCCCTCAGACTGCTCCACCCGGGATGGGGATCCTCCGGAGGGGCGCACGGGAAGGGCTTAATCCGCCGCCTTTTCCCTTCCCCGTGGGAGCGCCAGACCTCTTGTCTGCCCGGCCCGAGGCACGAAACCGCTGCTTATGCCGGGCGGATCGTCTGGAACGCCAGCAATGCCGCCCGGCCGATTGCCGAGCGGGGGCGGGAGGAGGCAGCGCCGCACCGGACCTCTCAGGCCGCTCCGCCCGGGTCGAGCCCCATCCCGGGCGGAGCGGCCTGAGGGGTCCGGTGCGGCGCTGCCTCCTCCCGCGCCCCGCCCCCGCTCGGCAATCGTGGCGCTCCCACGGGGAAGGGAAAAGGCGGCAGATTAAGCCCTTCCCTGTGCTTCGGAAGCCGCCGAACGCGGGGCGCGTCAGCGGCGGGAACCGGACCTGGCCGCCGCCCCCCCCCAGCAGAAGCCAAGCCCCCCCCAGCCGAGCCTGGTGGCAAGCTCGCCCCCAACCCCCGAGATCGAGCGCACGAAGAGGCATCTCTTGCCTTCTGCCGCTGGCCGCCCGCTCTCTTTCGCCCAGCGCTGCTTTGGAAGGCGCGACGGGAAGAAGGAAAGCGGCACGGCGGGCGGCCAGCGGCAGAAGGCGAGAGGTGGCTCTTCGATGTGCGCGAACCCCCCCACCCCCAGCAGAAGCCAAGCCCCCCCCAGCCGAGCCTGGTGGCAAGCTCGCCCCCAACCCCCGAGATCGAGCGCACGAAGAGGCATCTCTCGCCTTCTGCCGCTGGCCGCCCGCTCTCTTTCGCCCAGCGCTGCTTTGGAAGGCACGACGGGAAGAAGGAAAGCGGCACGGCGGACGGCCAGCAGCAGAAGGCGAGAGGTGCCTCTTCGATGTGCGCGGACCCCCCCACCCCCAGCAGAAGCCAAGGAGCCCCAGAATGTGAGCTTGGGAGTCGAGCAAAAATGTCTCTCCCCTCCCAGCTCGTATCTCGGAATCCTCGTAAGTAGAGCAGCTCGTATGTCGAGGTTCTACTGTAAAAGGTCCTTTTTTTATGGGCACCCCCCTAAAATTCCGTTAGTGTAATTTATTGATCATCATCTTAATCTTCATATAGAGTCTGACAAGCTATGACGTCTGCAGTATCCTTTTAGGAACTTCCACCATGCTTGTGTGGTTTGGAGTGATCCGCTACCTCAGCTTCTTTAAGAAATATAATGTAAAGATCTTCTGGAACACTCATGCTCTTGGTATTCTTTTCTGTTATTACCTGGCAATGCTGAATGTCTTTGGAAAGTCTAATGAGCATCTCTGGGTTTTTCTTGGGCCTTGTTTTTCAGCTGCTTATTTTGACTCTCCGTGCAGCATTGCCCGATGTCATTCGATTTTGCTCCTGTGCGGCTATGATCTATCTGGGTTATTGTTTCTGTGGCTGGATTGTGCTGGGCCCATATCATGCTAAGGTACTGTGAGTTGGATGTTTGTCATCTAGTTTTGTATCTGAAGGGTCTTGCGCAAATGTTAACAAAATGAGCACGCTGCCAAGATATCTGAAAGGGCCAATTTATCACTTTAGTTATGTAACTATACATGATCACCAGAATATGGAGTTGTCACGTATAGGTATATATTCTGCATTATCTGAGGCATTGATGCACATTAATAAAATATTGTAATATCCAGAGATTTTCATGGGCTGGTATTGAGTAAAACATGTAACATTTATTTGCAGTTTACTGTATTTGACCAGTATTTTTTAAACAACTTGAGCAAAAAAGGAAATAATTTTGTTTTGTCTGTTTGTTCCTGAATATTTGTTCTCTTCTAGTTCCATACCTTGAATATGGTTTCTGAATGTCTTTTCTCTTTGATAAATGGAGATGACATGTTTGCTACTTTTGCAAAAATGCAACATAAAAGCTACCTGGTGTGGCTGTTCAGCCGGATCTACCTCTACTCCTTCATTAGCCTCTTTATCTACATGGTCCTGAGCCTCTTCATTGCCTTAATTACAGACACGTATGAAACAGTGAAGGTACATAAACAACACTGTAGGATGTTACATTTAATTTTTGAAATGTGAATTTCCAAAAGTTCTGAAATAATTTTCTGAATATCAAATGATATTCAGCATAACATAATGACATCGTCATACAAATGACACAGAGCTCTGATAAGTTCATATTTACTGCAAGTAAGCAAAAAAGGGCCATTTGCATGATGACATCATGATGCAGTGTCATCATTTATTCAGTCTATGTCAAACTCACAGAGTCATGTTACCGTCATATAATGTATTGCGATGTTTCCCCCCTTTGCGGAACTGGGGTGGGCTTGGCCTGCGCATAATGCATCCAAATCACAGGCCATCTGTTCGATTTATTCCATAGCTGAGTGATAAGTTTTTTGTGTTTAATTTTTTTTTGTTAGCATGGTTTATCTGGTTCTGAAGAACTGAGCAAGTTCTTTAGAACAACCAAGACTGAAGTTTAAGGCTATAACCTATTGCTTAATTTCCCAACTCTACTTTAATCTGAACTACTATGCTTAATTTCCCTTGGGCAAGAGGACATGTACTATGATAACAGTTGTTTTTCCCTTCCCATTGCCTATAATATGAGGGAATCTCTTCAGAAGATAGTTTGGGTGCTCCAACTTCCTAATGTCCTCTGTAGGCCCTAAAGACAAGATTTTAAGTTAATGTTATGTTTATATTGAATTACAAGGATATTTAATTCAACATAATTCCTATGATTTTTGTTGTTTTTGATGCAAAGTTGTGTCTAATTCATCGTGACCCCATGGACAATATTCCTTCAGGCCTTCCTGTCCTCTACCATCCCCTGAAGTCCATTAAATCTCACGCTGACTGCTTCAGTGACTCCATCCAGCCACCTCATTCTCTATCATCCCCTTATTCCTTTGCCCTCAATCTCTCCCAGCATCAGGTTCTTCTCCAGTGAGTCCTTCCTTCTCATTAGGTGGCTAAAGTATTTGAGTTTTATCTGCAGCATCTGGCCTTTTAAAGGGCAGTCAGGGTTGATATCTAGGACTGACCGATTTAATCGCCTTGCAGTCCAAGGGACTCGCAGAAGTCTTCTCCAGTGCCATATTTCAAAGGCCTTGCTCCCTCTCTATTATTTTATTACTGCCTGAGCAGCCGTCCGCATCTTCAGGTAGCTAACGTACGATTTGACAAAGCAGATTTGGCTCTGGTTAGCTTTCATATCGGAAGTTGAAAAAAATCTAGTGCTGTGGGAGGTTGAAAACCCATCCTGGAAGATGGCAGAACCACATCACTTTCTTACCATTCCTGGGCAATAAAACTGAATGGATGTATCCATGTAAATCACAAGGGTCCAGAGAAGATGGCTTTGCTCTTTGATTTCAGAATTTTCCTCTTCTCTCATATGAAAAAGTATAATTTGGCAGCATCATTTGGAAGACATCTGAATATTTCCTCCAAGGCTACTAGAGTCTGCCTGGAATCATGAGGCTCAAAGTTGTGTTCCCCTGTCATTTCTACCAGGGTTTAAAGACCGATAAAATGCAGATTACAAGTCCACCCTAATCTCCCAATCTCATGTGGAAACTTGGGGGAAGGTGGATGAGAAATAGGGTGCAAGAACCTCACTTTTCTACTTATTTAATGGCTTCTAACTCACCAGGAGAAACCTGACCTTTCCTATTTTTCCTCACCCCTCTTTAAAAATTGTGTTTTTCATAGCCATATAATATCCACTGGAGTTGTACTACATAACAACTTTTTTTTTTTAGCATTACCAGTGTGAAGGCTTTCCAGAGACAGAACTTCATTCATTCATAGCCCAGTGCAAAGACCTGCCAAACTCTGGAAGATACAGATTAGAAGAGGAGAGTCCTATAAATATTTTCTGTTGTTGTAAAAGGTTGGTGACTAAAGGCCTGGGTGACAGATGCATCATCTGACAGTTTTGTTTCTTCAATATTTAATTAAGTTGACTGCTGTGAGAATAGAAAGCAGGTTAACAGAACATCAGTCTTGAATCTAGTGAAACTGTAGGCACTTCCTCATAAGCGTAGTGACCCTATACTGGTTTGAAAGCTGCTCTGGATTCCCATGATCCCCCAATGTCATAGATCAGAGGTCTTCAAACTTAGCTGGTTGGAGAATTCTGGGAGTTGAAGTCCACAAGTCTTAAAGTTGCCAAGTTTGAGGACCTCTGGTCATAGATAGATAGATAGATAGATAGATAGATAGATAGATAGATAGATAGATAGATAGATGATAGATAGATAGATAGATATCCATTTTTCAGAGTTGCAAATGGTTAAAAGTGAAAGCAATTACTGATTTATTTTAAATTTTCTGAGGGTTGAGGAATAAAGATATCAGTGAACCTTTTAAATAATGGTGCATAAGATAACTTTGTTATTAGTTATACTTTTCTAAAGTGAGCAATTGTGACGGTTTCTAATCTTGCACTTCTTATTCAGGGTGACTTATTTTTATTAAAATTATTTTCTTTAGATCAATAGATCTTGTTTGATTTATAAAAATGGGACCATTTTGATTTCTTCCTCTTTATTATATATTTTGTGCAGCTGGATAACATCTCTGTACCTTTTCTCCTTTTTTATGTCTTAATAAAAACATTGGCAAAAATTGCTGAAAGTAGTTGGAGATTCTGGAGCTGGACAATCATCACAGATTCAGTAAGAAATCATCAAAGAGGAAATTCAAACATGAGAGGCACAAAATTGTCATAAATGTTTTTGAAATATGTGCTGGTAATTATGTTAATTCTGAGTCCTAATTACCATATAATGCACATCTTAAACTTTTTATGAAGAACAGTGGAAAACTGAAATTATATTGTGATGTACTATCATTACTCTTGCTATGTTATGTAACAGGCACAATGTATGAATAACTCTCTACGTGAATTACTGTATTTTTCGGAGCATAACATGTACCTTAGTTTTTGGAGAGGAAAATAAGGAGGGGAAATCTGCCTTTCAGGTATTCATCTGGCTAGCGTCCTTAATCTGGTCGGTTTTACACATTATTTTATCCCCTGGTTAGGGCTTAAAAAAACCTTATTCGGAAAGAGTAACAATGAAAGAACCTGCAAGCTGGTCAGAGCTCAGAACATTACTAGTGCCTTGTTAGTGCTGGAAAGAAACTTATTTGGAGCAAGTAGAGCAATGAAAAAAAGCCTGCAAAGACTTAGGGCTGGAAAAAATATTATTCGGAGAAAGTAACAATGAAAAAGCCAGCAAGGTAAGACCTGGGAAGATCATTAGCACCTTGTTAGGGCTGGAAAAAAAGCTTCAGAAAAAGGTACATTCGGAGTATAAGATGAACCCAAATTTTCAGCCTCCTTTGGGGTAGAAAAAGATGCATATTATACTCCAAAAATACAGTAATCATACAATAATTTCTGTTTTTTATAGGTATCTAAATAACCTTAAAATAAAAGAGAGCAGATGGTTTCAGTTCTTTTCTCTGTGATTTGAGACAGATCACTAAAGGACTTTTGAGTCCCAATTGTTTATTGTATGTCAAATCTGTTGAATTTGTTAATCTGTTAGTTCTTCAGCCAAAATAAAGATGGTTGGCTTCGTTATTTATTCTAATTTTATGTAAAACCTCCTTTTTTGGAACTTAAAAACAGTCTCTTATCCATCTCTTTCATGTCTAAGGCAAGACTAAAATTCACAGGCTCCTGAGTTCTAGCCTGGTGCCTTAACCACTATTAATGCCCTGGGTACTTTGTACCAGAAAAACATTCTTAACTTAATATATTACTATTTTAAGAAATGCCCAGACATGTTTTAAATGTTAGCTAATAGCATTTCTTAAATGAATCTTGCCATTTCCTGTCCTAAAGTTGTATGGAGGATCACTGTGTAATAAAACCTGACGAATCTTGGATACAACTGAAGAGATTCAGATGACATTTACATGTGGAAAGTACTACCTATAATGACAACATAGTGTAGATACATAGATAGATGATCGCTACAATAGGGCTTCCACAGATAAAACCTGCCAGATGGTAATCCGATGGGACGAGATGGCATGGGATGCATTTAAAAACTGGGGGAAATGAAACAAGCCGGCTAATCCCCTTTTCCATCCATTGTGAAGCAGCTTTCCAAGTTTGAGAAGATAAGGGCTAGGACTTGTCTGACAGATTCTGGAGCTTTTGAACCACACAGCATCAAAATGTCTTTTGTAATGGGACAGTCTATTCTGGCTGGTTGGCTGGCTTCTTCCTTCCTTTTGCTCTGCTCTTCCATTTTGCCTCATAAGGACATCCTGTGTTTCAAGAATCATATTTAGGCTGCAAATATCGAGACGGCTATTTGGTAGTACAAAAAGCTTGGGTTTTCTGTAACTCTTGTGATGCCTTGTGGTGATCTGGATTTTTGCAGCTAATATATCCATGCAGTCAAATTTGTTGAAGGCACAGCAAGAGAGAGATTTGTGATCTTCAGGGCAGTTGCTTGTTCTGTCTTCACTATGTGTATGGACACTTCTGACTTCTTCACATCCACTACTGTCACTGTCCAAATTCCACGAACCAGTTTTAAAATCACAATAGTTCTCAATCTAATTACCAAAATCTCTTAAATCAGCAAAGAGCAGTCTTTTTTACAGGGAGCAAAATCATTCCCACCCTTACTTTGTTTAAGATTAGGTAAGCTGGTCTGTAATCATCCACATGGCAGGACAAAATACAGTAATCTTTTCACATTTCTCTGCTATCATCTAGTAGTCAATCTAGATTTCTGCAGTCAGATATGGCTCAGTTCTCTTTGCTGCTTGTTTTGTTGCAGACGTAAAGGCAAAATAATCCTTACCTAAATATTAAATAAAAATACTAAAGTTTCGCTATAATATTGTTTTTTTTTATTATTGTTGTGAGCCGCCCTGAGTCTTCGGAGAGGGGCGGCATACAAATCTAATAAATAATAATAATAATAATAATAATAATAATAATAATAATTATTATTATTATTATTATTATTATTATTATTATTATCAAAACTTCAACCACTTTTCCTTAATGTTCTGATCATTCAATAAACTTTTTTTTTGATAGACCCACAAAATAGCAAGATACTAAAAGGTCTCTTTGCTGCCATCTAGTGACCACTCTCTGGAATCAATTGACCCCTGTGATCCGCACTGTTCCCACCTTCCTGGCTTTCCTGAAGGCTGTGAAAACTTGGCTTTGCCTGCAGGCCTGTGGCCGATGAGTTATACCATCTAGCTCCGGCTAAAAGGATGAATGATTTATTTTCTTGGGGTTTTAAATTGTTATTATATTGTTTTAAATTGCTGTACACTTCCCAGAGTCCCGAAGGAGTTGGGCGGCTTATAAATTAAATTAAATTAAATTAAATTAAATTAAATTAAATTACATTAAATTACATTAAATTACATTAAATTACATTAAATTAAACTTTTTACAGTCCAAATATGGTAGATCTAGTCTTGGGGGAGGGGTAGAGAAATGTTTTCCTGCCAGTAATACTGGGAGATAAAATATCCTGAGCTGAGAATCCCCTGAGTAGCCTCACTCACCACCGCACTAAAGACATTCCTCTTTGATTCAACAGATTGAAACAGCCTTGTTCTGGGGATCAGCAAGAGGGGAAGAAATTGGAACGGTTGGGAATGTTTTTAATAAGTTTTGTGGTTTTATTAGTTGTGTTTCAGCTAAGTGTGTGTATTGCCTACTGCCTGTCCTTGTTAGTTGTATATGGCTTGCTGTCATTCCCCTTGTTAAAAGGGCATTATAAATAAATAAATAAATAAATAAATAAATTATTATTATTATTATTATTATTATTATTATTATTATTATTATTCTGTGAAAGGACAGTGGAACAGGTGTGTGCACATCGCAATTGTGCATCAGTTTAGTGCAAAAGAGATCCCCAAGATTTACAATCACGATCACGCCCAGCATTTCCCGAACTGCTGTCTTCCAGATGTTTATTTATTTATTTGTCTAAACATACAAGATAGCAGGTATTGGTATAAATATAAACAAAAGCAAAGTAAGTACAGGTAAATTTGGACAATAGGACAGTAAAACAAGGATGGTAGGCACGATGGTGTGCTTATGCACGTCCCCTTATAGACCTCTAAGGAATGCGGTGAGGTCGACTGTAGACAGTCTAAGGCAGTGATGGCGAACCTCTGACATGGGTGTCACAAGTGGCATGCGGAGCCATATTTGCTGGCATGTGAGCTCCAACATGCAGGTGTATGCTGGCCAGCTGATTTTTGGCTCACATAGAGGCTTTGGGAGGGTGTTTTTGGCTTCCAGAGAGCCTCCTGGGGAATGGGGAGGCATTTTTACCCTTCCCCGGTTCCAGGGAAGCCTTTGGAGCCTGGGGAGTGAAACAAGAGCTTATTGGGCCCACCAGAAGTTGTGAAACAGGCCATTTCCGGCCTCCAGAGGGAAAGGTGTTTTTCCCTCCCTCAGACATCATCATCATCATCATCATCATCATCATCATTATTATTATTATTATTATTATTATTATTATTTAGATTTGTATGCCGTCTCTCCGGAGACTCAGAGTGTCTCCTCACAAGAATTCACCGCATTTTGCTTTCTGTGCATGTACAGAAGCAAAAACATGCTGGGGACATGCACACATAACACATACACAAGACAACCAAAGCTGCATACGCAGCACACCAGTAGCAGCGGACGGTAATAGCAATTTAAGTTTAAGTTTATTGGATTTATATGCCGCCCCTCTCTGAGGACTCGGAGCAGTTTACAACATATAAAAAAGACAATATACAGTATAACAAAATCCAAATAATTCAAATTCAGTTACAACTAAAAAAACTAAATTTGCCCCTGATTTTGTTTTGAACCTCTCAACAAATCAGGAGGAAATTTAGGCGAGGCGATATACATGACCGCTCGCTTGAGGGAAATCGCTCTTTTTCTGAACAAGCATGAAAGATAGATAGACTGTCACTATATTGTTTAAATATTAAGAGAGAACTTAACCGCTGTTGTTACAGGCCGCAAACACATACTAAGAAAGAACTGACTTGGGCGAGGATTAGGGTTATGTTCTCTCGGTTTGTGTTGTTCTGTACTTCAAGACATGTATAGTCAAAATAAGCAAACGTACGATAAATTATGTACAGTAATGCCTTTTTTTAAGGCTGATTGTAAAGATGGTTTATTGGTGGACAGGACCACATGGATTTGAGGTCCTGGGCAACATATGGAGGAGAGAGATTGAGGTATTTATACCCTCTCTTGGGCCTTGCCCTTAAGCTTCCTGTTTCTGTGCAAGAAATGTATTCTGTTGGCTTGTCAGACTCCCAGGTTATGCAGCAGTCATAGTTAACTTTGTAAGTTATCTGAGTCTCAGGCATGGTTGAAGCTTGCTAATGAAATGAAGGGGCTTGTCCTATTGCGGCTGAATGATTTTGCCCTCGTTTAGATCTTTCGTGAGGGCTAGTCGCATCACTGAGGCTGAAGATCTTTTGTCTTGTAGATAGGCTGGTCCAGTCCTGCTGGGGCTATTAAGAAAGGTGGGGGCTGTTTTCCAAGAGCATGTTTCTCCTTTAGGGAAATATAATATTCTACCTTTTAAATATTTCTCCAAATATTTCATTCTTCTAAGACAGGGTTGTGTGCTAGCTTTCCATAGGATCACTAAACAAACTGTAACAAGTTGAGGATTACCTGTAACAATGTTCACCTATTTCCAGTGATGGGCTCCTACGGGTATGGTCAGGTACTCAGTACCGGTAGCAAAATTTTGATTTTTTTTCTTTTCTTTTTTCCCTTCTGGGCTCTGGGTATGTTTTTCCTGTCGCAATAAATGAGGTTGAATGGGTATAATTTTAGAAGAGCTGTGTGTGCGTGTGTGTACATACACTTTATGTAGTAGATAATCGGGGGTGGGCTACTGCCCAGACGGGGGGTGGGAGGCAGTGGGGTAGCAAAAATGGAACTCCACCCCCAGAATACCCAATTTGCACTGAAAGATGTTGAAACAAAATGCATAAGCCACGACCACAGTGTGGTAGTAAAAAATTTGGTAGCCCATCACTGCATCTATCTCCTTCCCACTGAAGTACTAGCTAGGAAGAGAAACTTTGGGATTCCTGCAGATGTGGAAGAAGGACATAACTATGCTCGGCAGTTAGATTTATTAGTTATTAAAATTCTACTGTACAATTTGTGATTTTGTGTGTGTGTGTGTGTGAGAGAGAGAGAGAGAGAGAAAGAAATAGACAGACAAAGACAGAGAAGGGGAGGGGAACATTAGAGTTAGCCTAACCTCCAACAGCTATACTAGACCAGAAGTTTCCAACCTTGGCAACTTTAAGACTTGCGGACTTCAACTCCCAGAGTTGAAATTGACTGAGGAGTTCTAGGAGTTTAAGTCCACAAGTCTTAAAAGTTGCCAAGGTTGGAGACCCTGTACTCAGGGATGGGTTGCCACTGCGCATCAATAGCAGCCCCAGGACCGGCTGAAAGTCATGACAATTCCTGTGCGCAACGTCCAGGGGGACTCCAGTCTTAAAGTTGCTAAGTTTAAAGAGCCCTCCTTTAAGGCTTCTTTTCCACTTGATCCAGTGATTTTGGGAAAAATTGGGTGCTCAGAATGGAATCTTGTCTTTAAGATATCTTCCCAGCATGCCAAGCAAGTATGGGGGTGCCCCGGTCTTCCCCATGGACAATCAGTGGCCTGGATGATTTCTCTGTAGGAAAGACACTGCTGGCAATGCTGCTAGGAGCTCTCTGGTGGAAACCAGGAGTGAGAGGTTGAGGGATCCCTCGTGAAAGTGAATGGGATTCAGAGATACCAAGTTTGAGTTCGGCTCTGCCCCGACTTCTGATGGCCTATCAGCTGGAAGGTGAGGTGGCTGTGTCAATCTAGTCAAAGGCACATCCTGGATGGATCTTGTGGCACTCAGTAGTTTGAAGGCAGATTCTTACCAAAAGGCCCCCAAAAGGTCCATTTCTGCCTTGTTCCATTGGGCGGATTCTCTCCAACCCCTGAGCTAAAACAGAATTCATCTCGTTCGGGACCCCAATTTAGACCTGCAAGAGGGCCGCTTTCTTGGTCTTAAAGAGCCAGCCAGGTGGGGCTAGATCTCACGCAGTTGGGACATCCCTTCTCCACCAGAGACCCTGGAAGAAAAGTTAGTCCTACCCCAAAATAATGGCAATTAATCCTGTGCACAGAGCAGATGGGCGGCCCCCCAAAAATGTGCTGGCGATTATGCTGGGCATTTTCAGATCAGGGTAAATCTGGAAAAATTTCCCCTTTTTTTCAAAGGAAAGTCAAATTAACTTTAACTATAGCAAGGAATGTGTTTGGCAGGATGCCAGTTACCTTATGTAGGAAGAAGGACAACTGCATCCCATCTGATCCCACCCCTCAAAACAACATTTCATCGAAGGTTTTTCTAAAAAGATCAGTAGGATCCATTTAAAAGGTGACAGGATTTCATCCCACAATTGAAATTTTCCTACTTTCCTGCATGGGGAAAAGAGCTCAAGCAGGTCAAAGGAATTCCTGATTGTGGGAACGCGGGAACTAGTGTCTTGGAATGTGCGTGCGAAAAGCATAGACCTTGAGCATGACACGTATGATGACCCAGTTTCTCTAGCAACATTCTCCTTCCCAGCACTCTTGTCTTGCCTTCTTTGCTGCTAGCCTAAGAAAAGTGCAAACGTTATATATCACGAGGTGGGCTGATGGGACCTTTCTCTCGCTCTCGCTTTCTTTTTCTCATGAATCAGCACTTTGAAATGTAGCCCAGGTTGTGTGATTTTTATTGGTTATATTTTGTACGCTTAATACGTTATGAATTTGAATTGGTGTAACAGACCCATGTGAAATGTAGCATCGTAGAAGCCTGCATTTCTGTGTCTGCTTTCAATAAAAGGGTCATCCTGAATTGAATCTAGGTTGTCTCGCCAAAGAGAAAAAGTTGTTTTCAAGTTTCTTGTCCGAGGTTTTTTCTCTCAATTGGATTTATTTATTTTATTTTATTTATTTATTTATTTTGTGACTAACGCGCAGTCAGTTGCCAGCTGCGAGCCTCCGTAACCCCATACCTGATCTTAAGAAAGAACTTTCCTCTGCGCAAATCCAAAGAGATTTCTTGGGGCAACTTTTCAGCACCATAAAATAGTGCACTCTGTCAGAGGTGGGAACCTCCCCCCCATTCCAATCATTCTGTTTGGGCTTTGTGGGAAATTCTAGACAAGCATCAAGACCAACAACCAGAGGTAAGGAATCAAATATTTTGGTCTATAACATCACCACTTCAGAGAGTTGTGCTAGCAGAAGGGGTCCTGGGAACATAACAGCCACCTCTACCATCATTGACATCAATGACTAAACTCAGGAAAA
This sequence comes from Erythrolamprus reginae, assembly GCF_031021105.1. NCBI lineage: Eukaryota > Metazoa > Chordata > Lepidosauria > Squamata > Dipsadidae > Erythrolamprus > Erythrolamprus reginae. Next base: position 720,123 of record NW_027248465.1, read on the forward strand.
AACCCTGGAAATTCAGGTGCTGGACTGGAGGGTTTTGTAGCAGTTCCTGCCCATCCTATTCCTAGTGATGCAGAGATGAATTTGAGAATGTGGAGTGGAGATCTGTTTCCTGAGCCAGGAAGATGACAAGGAGTTGAAAGTGAAAAATATTCAAACAGGTTTTAATAGTTTATCATTTATTATTTTTAAAAATGCCTCCATACTAGTCTTTTCTAAGAACACCACAAAAAGGTCTCTCCCTCTGGGTAATCATTCCTTTGCTTTGGCCTGATAATTTCTGTTCTTCCAGCTTGTTCATAGCTGGCAAAATGGCAATGCCAGAAAGTGAGACTTCAGTCCTTACTGTGTGTTGTCCTCCAACTTCTTTTTTCTTTGCTCCCAAGGGAAAAGCCCACAACTGAGGTGATCATGCCAAGTAGGAGGGAATCTGCATAGTCCCTCCCAACAGCCACATTGTTGAGGGGAAATCTCTCTGGAGGATCTAACTCAGGTCACATCAGGGTTGGATTGCCTGAACGATGTGAGGTCCTAGAAGTTCCCAACTGCCTCCATCTTCTGTTACACTCAAACTGTTTCAATCAAAGAGATTTATTCCCCGTTCCCTTCCTAGTCAGCTGAATGCAAATTCCTCATTCATTGGGATCGGCTTGATTTTGTTCTTGGGCAGCAGATCACACCATAGTAATCCCTTCTTTTTATTTAGGAGACTAATGTGGACACCCATCTTATGCCCAACATTCCTGGGCGGGTCAGTGCTTAAGAATAAAATATAAAAGCCAACAAAATGATAGTAATCACAAACCGTGCAGCGTATCATACCAACAAAACCATTCTCCCTCCACACCTTCTGAACTCTAGTCTCAACTTACCCCATACGTTAGAGGAAGAACCAACTGTTTGACGAGTCCATTTCACCCAATAAGGGGATGAAGGGGGGATGCTGAATGTCATAGAAAATCCTCTTACCACTTGGCAGGGGCAGCTATGGTCTCACTTAGAACCCGCCCCTGCTTGGGTCCCCTCAACTTTTCAGTCCCAACTTTTCAGCCCTTCTCCTGTTTTGCAGCCATGCACCATTTTCTGTCCTTGCCTCCTTCCTGTTTTTATTTGGTTTTCCCTCTCACTTTGAAAGCAAAAGGAAGTGAGGGAGGAAAGTGGGGAAGAAGGCACCGTTCCCCGTAAGCTGCACGCGTGAGCATGCGCACGCCCCAAAATACCCCCGCCCACCCTTTTCCACGGGTGCACGCTCCCCATCCCCCTGCCAGCCTGCCGGGGGGGCGGGGACGGAGAGGCGCCAACAGTAGAAGGAAAGGGAGCTGCGGCCTCCCCTGCCTCCCCATCGTGCCTCCCATCCCCGCGTGCCCCTGGCCTCTTGGCGCTGCCCCCGCTCGCCCGATCCGCCCCCTCTCCTCCTCTTCCAAGAAAAGCGCGGAGGCTGCCTGCTTGAGCCTCATGACGCCGCTTCGCCCTGCCTGTCTCCGTTGTGTTTTCGGGGGGGAGTGGCGGGAAAGCCTTGTGCCGGCCAGGAAGGTCAGCTTTCCAGGAAAGCAGCGTTCCTTTTAAACACGCTGCTTTCCTGCACCTCTTTCCTGGGGGGGAAGTGGCCTCCTCCCCCCCTGCCCAGGAAAGAGTTGCAGGAAAGCAGCGCATTTGAAAAGCGCGCTGCTTTGCCGGAAAGCCGGCTTTTATATTCTTACTCTTTTCCCTTAATATCTTCTCTAAATTTGTTTCTTGTTTGAGGAATATTTCTTTATTTTCCCTTTTACTTAAATACGTACTTATTGAGTTAACTTGTAACCAATTTTGTTGTCCAAGGCATCTCTCTATTTCATTTCTATTGATCCTTCCATCCTTTTCATATAACTGTTCAATTCTCTGTATACCTTTTTCCTTTAATTTCCATACTATCTTTGTGAGGTTACTTTCTTTCTTTATATTTATCACATGCAGCGTCGCTAATTTAGAATTTGTCATTTTTAATTTGCCTTGCCATTTCATCCAACTTTCTATAATCGCTTTAGTTGGATCTATTAATCTATTTAGTTCGATCTTGTTCCATTTCCTAAATAATAATTCTTGATTCTTAATGTCATTAATTCCTTTCTCTAATTCTACTCATGGTTTCTCTTCTAATAATTGTAATTCCATTAATCTATCTATTTGATATGCATCCCTGTAATACTCCAAACTTGGATTTCCCCAACCTCCCTCGCCTTCCGTGGCTATCAGCCATTTTTTTTTAATTCTTGGTCTTTTATTACCTTCTATCCAAGCATTTAATTTAGTATCCCATTCTTTTAATTTCCTTATTCGGAAGGTTCCATGCATTACCTTTAAAATGTATAACATTTTTGAGATAATCATCATTTTTAATGCTCTTACTCTAGCCAATCTTCTCAAATTTTTATTTCCCAAATTATTAATTTGTTTCTGAATTTTTTTCCATATTAAATTATAATTAAATTCCACCATATTTTCTGGGTTCTTTAATAATCAAACTCCTAAATATTTCATTTTCTTATTCCCCCGTTTTAAACCGGATACCTTCCGTATTTCAATTTGTTCTTTAGGCCCGGTATTTAAACAAATAATTTCTGATTTTTCCATATTTATTTTTAACCCTGATTGGTTTTAAATTCCTGAAGTATTATAATCATTCTCTTAATCATATCTACTGGTGTCTCTGTAATTATTATAGCATCATCTGCAAATAGATTTAATTTTAATTCCATATTCCCTATTTGATATCCCTTCCATTGTTTGTCTTTTCTAATTTTATTAGCTAATGTTTCAATTGCCATCACGAAAAGCATCAGGGATAGGGGGCATCCTTGCTTGGTTCCATTATTTATTTCTATCTTCTCCGTTCTATTTCCATTCACTCTAACATAGGCTATATTTTCCTTATATATTTCTTTTATTACTTGACAAAACGTTTCCCCATATTCAGGCTATTACATAATTGAAATAAATAGTCATGATTTATTTTGTCAAAAGCTTTATAAACATCTAACTTTAATAGTCCCATTTTCCTTTTAGTTCTAGTAGCATGGTGCAGCACATTCACTATATTTCTAATAGGTTCATATATTTTTCTTTCTTTTATAAATCCATACTGATGCTTTCCAATTATTCTTGGTAGTATATTTTCCAATCTGTTTGCTAAAATTTTCATCAAAATTTTATAATCTTGATTTAGTAGACTAATTGGGTGGTAGGAACCGGGTTCTTTTAAATCTCGATCTGGTTTAGGAATTGTTACAATTTTGGAGTTCTTCCATGTTTGTGGAACATCTAATGTTGTGAGGACATTATTATACAATCTTTCCAAATGCGGTAGCAAAATTTCTATATACGTTTTATAATATTCTCCTGTAAATCCATCAGGGCCTGGTGTTTTATCAGGTTTTAACCCTTTTAACCACTTTAATTATTTCATCCCTTGCTATGTTTGCATTTAACATTTGTCTTTCTTCATTCAACCTTTCTTTAACCTCTATATCTTGTAGCATAACATGTTCTTTTTCATACAATTTTGCATAAAATTCTCTCATTACACTTTCTAACTCTCTATTACTATATTTCATTACTCCATTTTTGTCTCTTAGACCATTTATTATTAATTTTTCCTTTCCTTCTTGTCCTTGGAACAAACTTCCAGCAGACGTGGTAGATAAATCCACAGTAACTGAATTTAAACATGCCTGGGATAAACATATATCCATCCTAAGATAAAATACAGAAAATAGTATAAGGGCAGACTAGATGGACCATGAGGTCTTTTTCTGCCGTCAGACTTCTATGTTTCTATGTTTCTATGTTTCTTTTTTTGAGGTAATTCACCATTTGTTTTCCTGATTCCCCCCCCCCCCATATTTCTATTCTCTGTTTTACCGCCATCCTCATATTATTCCATTGTTGTTCCTCTATATCTTTTAATTGTCTTTGTAAGTTTTAACAAATCATTCCATTCTTTATTTCTTGTTATTCTTAAATCTTCTCTTATTAATTCTATTTCCCTTATTCTTTTTTCCCTTTCCATTCCCCAACTTTTTTTAATATAAGACTCCATACTGATTAAATTACCCCTAATAACTGCTTTCTTCGTGTCCCAGATAACTGATTGCCTCATTTCACCATTTTCATTTATATTATAAAATTCCTGAATATCTCTCTGAAATTTTTCCCTATTTTTTTCACTTACTGAAACAATTGTGTTATATCTCAAAATTCTTTGTCTACTAATGGAGTCTATTTTTATAACTGCTGTTATGGGTGCATGGTCAGATATCCAATTACTCTTAATTTCTGCTTTTTTGATTTGAATATTTCCTGTTTTATTCATAAATATATAGTCAATACAACTAAACTTATTATGTCTTACAGAATAATATGTTCCTCTATTTAAATTATCAGCATGTAGGTCTGTCATATTTAACCTATTTAAATTTAGTTGTTTCTTTTCTTTGTTGCTAGCCATTATTTCTACATTGAAATCCCCAGCATATATCACCATCCCTTCTGAAAATAAATCCAATTTACGTTTTGCATTCATAATAAATTGGTTAGCATTTACATTTGGAGCATATATTACCGCAAGTGTTATTGTAATTTGGTTTATTTTTCCTTTTACAAATAATAATCTTCCTTCTTTGTCCCCTTTTGTTTGTATCACCTGAAATGGGTTCCTTTGATTTATTAATATAGCTACCCCCCTACTGTTTATTTTTCCTCTAGATTCGAAAATACCTTTCCATTCATTACTGTCAATCAGTTTATCCGTTCTTTTCCGTCCCTTATGGGTTTCAGTAAGAAATAAAAAATTGACATGATTTTCTTTCGCTAATTTCAATAGTCTGTGCCTTTTTAGAGGCGATGCAAGACCGTTTATATTTAATGCCATAATTGTTCGATCACTCATAGTATTTCCATTTAACGTTTTTCCCTCCTGTAACCCAGAGTTCTATTAAATTCTTCATTTTTATAAAAGAATCTTCCCACCCAGGTGCCTCCCCCCGAATTTCTCTCATAATGAGAGAAAAGCGGGGGGGGGGGGGAAATCGGCTGTTTTGATCAGGCACCACTGGGGGCACGATTCCACCAAAACTGTTGCTCTCCCCCTAACACCCTTTCTTTAAAAAAGGAAATAAAACCCCACACTCCCCTCCCCAAGTCTCCCTTAATTTGATTAAAATTAAAACAAATATTAAATTAAATCAGGACCAAACCTTAACCTTTTTCTTAATATATAAAACAATCAAAACAAAAATATTTTACAAACATTTCATTTCTTTTTTTGCCTCGTAACTCTTGCCTCCATTTTGGAAGAATCTGGTGCTTCTTTCTCTTTCTCCAAAAGAGCTTGCCTTTTCAATTAGAACTCCTTAATGGGGAATGTTGATTGCAGAAGTTCAAAAAGATTTTTAACCCCCTCTCCTCCTCTTGCACCCTCCTCTTCAATCGCCTCTGTTGCTTTTTCCGCCTGTTGCTTTAAATCCGGATTCAAACCAAGTTTTGCCAGCATTTCCTTCCCTTGCTCCAACGACTTTGTTCGGTACATTTTCCCCTCTCGAAAGACCATTATAATTGCCGGATATTGCCAGCTGAAATGAATGTTTCCCTTAAACAAAGCTTCTGCTATCGGACGCATCTGGCTCCTAGCTTCCAGGTTCCAAAGTTTTAGCTTTTTACTTAGTCCAGTTTATTTGAGACTCCAAGAGGTTCAATGGGGTTTAAAATCCAAAGTTTATTTTTTTCATTTGAGGAGCATTCAGAGTTCAGCGGAGCGTCTACACCAGTGATGGCGAACCTATGACACGCGTGTCAGCACTGACACGCGTAGCCATTTTCAGTGACATGCGGCCACTAAGGAAGTCAGGTGTCCATTTTTCCAGAGGAAGAAATATCGTCGCTTCGTGTTCTCTTTCATTGAGTGAGCCGATTCTTTCCATTGCAATGAAACCTGTTCCTTCCAAAGAGCCCCTTCCGGGAACGGAGCTGGGCTGAAGGGTTCTTTTTACTCGTCTCCGAGGGAGCAATACTGCGGTTTGTCCAGCAGATGGCATTACAATCACATTCATCGCTCGCGCAGAAAATGGGTCTTCTAAGAACGAAGTCGCCGCCTTTTGTCTTACTGCCTCTCGGGGATCATTAAGTCTCCACCATCAGACATTACGTGGAACGCGCGGCTTCCCAATGTTTGGGGGTGGGTAGGTGAAAGAGGGCCGTCAGATGCTGCACAAAACGCGGGACTTCTTGAGATCCAGGTCAACCTCGACCGGATTTTAAATCTTCGAACCAACTGCGGTTCAGAAATTTCAAACAATAAGAGGAACGATGGAGGGATTTGGGGCACCCGCGTGTGAGGGGGGGACGTTCCCATAGCTCTTCCATTCACTCTTCCGGATGAAGCTCCCCCTCCCTCTGTTCGATTTTCTATGCCAGGAATTGGGCAACGGAGGCAACTGGCGGAGCGGCCTTTGCTTTCTTCCCGCAGCTTCAGCTGGGCACAGGCTGGAGAGGGCCTTGCTCCTTGGGCTATTCCCGCTTCTCGCCGAAAAGAGAGAGGCTGGGCTGCCCTTCGACGTGCGCCCCCCCCCTTTTCAAAGCCCATGGGATCTTTCTTTCTTTCTTCTTTTTTCTTTCTTTCTTTCATTCTCTCTTTTTCTCTTTCTTTCTCTCTCTCTCTCCTTCCTTCTCTCTCTGTCTCTTTCTTTCTGTCTTCCTACCATCTTTTTTTCTTTCCTTTGTTTCTCTCTCTTTCTCTCTCTCCCACTTTGTTTCTTTCTATCTTCCTTCCTTCGTACCTTTTTTTCTCTCTCTCTCTCCTTCCTTCCTTCTTTTTCTTTCTTTCCTTCCTTACTTCTTTTTCTCTCTCTTTCATTCTCTCTTCCATCCTTCCCTCCTTCATTTTTACCATCTCTCTCTCTTTTTCTTTCTATCTAACTTCTTACCATCTTTCTTTCTTTCCTTTCTTTCTCTCCCTCTTTCTCTCCCTCTTTCTTTCTGTCTTCCTTCCTTCTTACCATTCTTTCTCTCTCTCTCCTTCCTTCCTTCCTTCCTTCTCCCCTCTGCTCCCTCCCTTCCTCCTTTCGTCTCCTCCTTCCCTCCCGTCTTTTCCGTTCTTTTGAAGTTTGCTCTTTGCTTGCTTTTTCTGTCAAACCTTTGCAAGGATATCTGTCTCAGGCTTGTGGAAATAACCTGCAATTCACATGAGAATTCGCCGTTTCAGTGAGTCCTGCAGGAGTTTTTTTTAAAAAAAGAGTCCGGGGACTATTCCACAAAGTGAAAGTAAGACTCGGCGAAGCTTGTTTGTTGACTTGAGGTCAAAGCTTGAGAATGTAGAAAGGTGCCGCTTGGAGAATCAAGAGGAGTGCCACTATGAACGGGAAATTTGGAGTGCCTGGAATCGGTTACCAGACACTTTTAGCACAAAATTATGTTTTTTTTCTCAAGGTGACACACCACCCGAGTTATGCTCGGTTTTTTGGCGAATTTTGACACAATAAGCTCAAAAGGTTGCCCATCACTGGTCTATAAGCCTCGACGCAAACGGAAACACCTCATCAAGTTTTCTTCAAGCTCCTTATAACTTTCAGTTTTTTCTTTCCAAAGTTTCTTATTTTCCAGAAGAAGTTCATTAATTTTTATTTGTAATTCTTCTTTTTCGTTCTGGAGTTTCGAAATTTCCATTGTATTCCTGCAAATAATGAAGACCAGAGAGAAATTAGCCCCCAGGGTTTTTTTAAACTTGAATTATCAACCTTTTTATTCAATTTTTATTAAATACACATTAAAAATACCTTATGAAATTATGAATGTCATACAGACAGGGTGAACTTAATAGGATTGTGCAAAGATTTGATGAACTATGTGAAGACTTACGAGCCTTTCCTCTGTAGTTTCTGGTGGCTATCTAAAAATTTCTCACCTCCACTGCAACTTGTAATGTTCTCGGCAGAGCTCCTCATTTTTATCAATATTTTCAATTTTTTGGAATGTGGTTTTTTCCATTTCTATTTTCATTTCTTCTTTTTCTCTGGTAATTTTTTCTATCACTGCTATTTTCCTGCAAAATATAAGGACCAGAGAGATATTAGCCCTCTTGCAATATAGAGGTGGGAGGAGTGGAGGAGACCATATCTAGGGTAGCACAGGGACGGAATATCCCGGTTTTGCTGGGGAGAGGCAGATATGTTGGGAGACATGGGGTAGGCTGCTCTCGGGGAACAAGAGCTCGCTGCTTGAAAGCAATCCCTTGTTCCGGCCCCATGAGCTTAGCTCGGGGTACTGGCGACAAGCGAATCTCGAACCATAGGCTCAGGCTGTTGATATTCAATGCTGACCTGACATGTGCTACTGAGATCTGGCTGGGCCCAGAAGGAGGAGTCCATCTCTCTGAAATGTGCCCAGCTGGGTTGCAGGTGTGGCACCAGCAACGACCCCAGGGAAGGTGGGATGAGTGGCTATTATAGCGAAAAAGACCTTCAGCCTACGCAGGCTCGCTGCTCCTGAGATTACGGGTTGTGAGTCCCTCTTTGTGAAGTTGAACCTAGGGGTTCAGGTGGGCTTGTTGCTCATGTACCTGCCTCCCAGCTGCGTGTCAACAGCCCTGCCTGTGCTACTCGAGGAGGTAGCTGGGCTGGCAGTGGAGTTCCCCAAGCTTATTGTCTTGGTGGACATTAACCTGTTGCTCGGAGAATCCTCTGGATTGGTGCAGGGGTTTATGGCCACCATGGCAACCATGGACCTGACCGAAGTAATTTAGGGTGTAACTCATGAGGGGGGCATGCTCCTGACATGGTATTCCCCACAGAGCAGTTGAGCAATGATCTGAAATTAAGGGTCTTAAATATGTTGCCTTTGTCATGGTCAGATCATTTTCTGCTACGGCTTGATTTCAATTCTTCAATCCTCCTCTGCAGGGAGATGGAACTGATTAGGGGATTCCTTCCCAGGCACCTGATGGACCCAGAAAGCTTTCAGAGGATATTTCCATTTGCTAGTCCATTACTCTAGGGGGGAAAGAAGATCATCTTTCAGCTGTGGCAAGTGGCACGTTTGCCTGTTGCACCAGTTGCGGCCTTATTTGGACCGGGAGTCTCTACTCACAGTCGCTCATGCCTTTATCACCTTGAGATTCAACTACTGCAATGCTCTCTACATGGGGCTACCTTTGAAGAAAGAGTGTTTGGAAAATTAAAATTGTGCAAAATGTGGCCGTGCAAATGGTCATGGGCATTCCTAGACATGCCCCTCTTTCTCCAACATTACGTGGATTGCATTGTTTGCTGATTGGTTTCTGGACACAATTAGTGTTGGTAATGACCTATAAAGCCAAACATGGCATCGGTACTTGGCGGTACTTGTGGGACCGCCTTCTGCTGCATCAAACCCAGCAATTGGTGAGGTCCCACAGAGTTGCCCTTCTCCAGGTCCCATCAACTAGACAATGTCGTTTGGTGGTGCGTAGGTGAAGAGCCTTTTATGTGGGGGCTTCTGAATCAGCTCCCCCTGGAGATTCGCTCTGCCCACCCCTTCATTTATGCCACCAGGCTTGGGGCAGTTAGATCTCAGTCCCCCTGGCCGACCAAATGTTTGTATGGCTGTTGTTTGAATGGGTATGACTGATTTTTAATATAATTGAGGGTTTTAGATTGTCTCTATAGTTTTAATTTAATTGGATTTGCTATTGTATTTGTATTGTATATGTTTTTATATGTTGTAAGCCACCCCGAGTCCTTAGAGAGGGGCGGCATATAAATCCAATTAATAAAATAAATAAAATAAAAATAAACATTTCTCACCTATGCAGTTCTTCTTTCAACTCATTAATTTCTTGGAGGAGCTCTACTTTCTTAATGGCATCTTTTTTAATTTTTGTGCTTAGGCTTTCATTTTCTTTTATAATTTTTTGAATCTCGTCTTCTTTCTCTGAAATAATTTTCCTGTAAAATATCAAGAGCAGAGTGAAGTTAGCCCCCTTAGGTTTTTTTACTCAAATTGTAAAACTTGTTTAAAATTAAAACTAATTGAAATATTGAAGAAACGATGAGAAAGTCAGGGTTGATATCTAAAATTAGCCCCCAGGGTTTTTTAAACTTGAATTATCAACCTTTTTATTCAATTTTTATTAAATACACATTAAAAATACCTTATGAAATTATGAATGTCATACAGACAGGGTGAAATTAATAGGATTGTGCAAAGATTTGATGAACTATGTGAAGACTTACATATATCTCTGCTCCATCACTCTCTTCAAATCAGCATCTGATCTTTGCGCTTTTTTCTGAACAATCTAGAGAAGCCAAAATAGATCATAAGTCAGGAATATATTTCCGTAGCAGCCCACTTGCTACCCCTCACTACCCAATTAGTCACACTGGGCTTTCCCCCCTCTTTTTATGATATGAATTATGTCTCAGTCATGCACACTCAACAGGTTCCTTATGTACTAGATTGCTTGCCTAAAGTGGGGCAAGGAATGCCGGTCTCTGGGTGCGCAGGGTGACGCCTTAACCACGATACCAAACTGGCTTTCTTGGGTTGCTAATGCAAGCTAACAATGTATTTCAAAGGTCAAAACAAAAACCTAAACGGTCAACTGAGGATAAACAGAAATCACAATTCATATTCTATCTGTCTGTCTATCTGTGTTTCTCCAACTACCTACTGTTCTTTCTATCTATATGTCTGTCTGATTGACTATCTGTATCTATCTATCTATCTATCTATTCTATCTATCTATCTATCCTATCTATCTATCCCTACCTAGCTACCTAACTACCTGCCTAAAGTTTCTATATGTTCCATCACACATTTACTGTGACAGCGTATGAACAAATGTTTTCTCTTACCTCCTTTTGGAGATGTTTCATCTTTTCTCTTGATTTTGTCAACAAATTGTTTTCCATCGCAAAATCAGTAATGGAAACTAGAAGACAAAGTAATAGGTGAGAATTCAGAACAGCCTTGACATTTTTATTTCCAAAATTGGAATCTAAACTTGAGAGACAGTGTCCAGAATAGCACATAATTTTAAAATTATATTTGCCCTCTAATTCCTCTACTCTGATCCTTTAGGTAAGGTGACCAGATGTCCCACTTTTGGGCAGGACAGTCCTAATTTTTAACAATTTGTCCCACATCCCGCAGCATTTTTTAAAAGTCCTGATTATTATTTTTTTACTTCCAACTTGACATCGCATCATGGCAGGGCAGCCTCCAGTGAACTCCAGGGCTGTTCTCTGCTTTTGAGCTTTTTTGGTTGCAGCTTCGAGAGCCTCCACAACTTAAAGAAGAACTTCCTGTGTATCTGTGGCGTTAAGGTGATCCCCCAGAGAGCGAGAAATACCCTCAGGACCACAGCTGATGCAGCTGCCTGACACTTAAAAGGGAAGCAAGAAATAACGGCCAAAATAAGCCAAATAAGGGACTAAATCGGATGGGGATTGCGGATTTGTGGAAAGGTTCGGAGTGAGAGGTGGTAATAGTAGAATGACTTGGAGAGAGGAGCCCTTGATGCTGTCTGGTTGGATTGATTTGATTGTACAGTATTTGATTTGATCAGGAGTTCCAAGGGGCAACGCAGCAGTCATTGCATTTCATCAGGAACAGTGAGGACTTGAAAGATGGGTGAGGAGAAAGAGTTGAAGTGGTGGACGGGTGATTGGAGATTGGAAATCAGAGCTCGGAGATAGGAGACCAGCCACAGACTCCCTCCTCCTAATACCAGATTTAGACCTACTTGGGAATAATTCCGGATGAGGTGTTGGAATAGCAAAGGGCAAGGTGGTGTTTTTGAATGTACAGTATATGAAGTTTTGTGCAAGTTGAAAGAACAGAAGACTTAGAGGTGACTAGGCAAACCGGAAGGCCCACGCTGAAAATAAAGGGAGTATCACCAGCTCAGCGGGTTTATTAATTTGGATATAAACGGATTAGAACTATAAGCAATTTGATGACCAATGAGAAACATTGTTGAATTAATTTAGGATTGGGTCAGACTGATACATTAATTAGAAGACAATTGGGTTCTTAACTAACTTAATAACATTAAGAGTTCAAAACTGATCTTATTTAATAATCAATGTAAAACTGTCTAGGTATATCCTAATTCCTATTTCTCTCTTTCCTCTTCTGATATTCATTTACAATTGATTCCATATTAAATATAGAATTAATATAAATACTGATCAAACCTGATTAATCAAAATTACTTAACTATTTATTGGCTACTTTATTTAACATTGCTTTGTAAATGAACTGTCATTGATTGATTTGCTTTATTACCTACTATAGTGATAGATTGCTTGCTTGTTATTATTATTAATTATTAGATCTTTAATTTTTAATTACATTAACTATTCAATATTTGAGAGGCAGAGATATTAATAGACAAACCTGACACATAGCAACTCTTTTTTGAAATAGTTTAAATAAATATAATAGAAGTATATGGTTAATTGGAGTTATATTCTGGAAATATTTAAAATATTTAATTTAAAACTGGCTTTTTGCCAGTTTTGTATTGGAATGTAGTAAGATGTCGATGTCTTCAGCGACTACATTCCAATCCATGGTAAGGATGCAGCAATCAATCAATCAAAGTTGTGAAAAGATGACAGAAAACATGGAAGATATGAGGGGTAATATTAAAAGAGTAGAGGATAGAGTAGTCAAAATGGATGGGAAAATAGAGTCTATTCAACAAACATTATCAAAGAATGAGCCAAAAATAAAAGAAATAGAAGAGAAGAGTGAAAAGGTGGAGGCAAAAATGCAAGAAACAGAAACTAACAGGATGACAACTATTAAAAATATGGAAGAAGTTTTACTTAGCACGGAACTTGAAAAACCTGCTCTCTTTCTGAGGTTCCAGAACATACAGGAAAATAAAGAAGAAAATCTTGTAGAAATAAAGGCTGAAATAGTAGCGAGCATTATATGGCATTAAATATGGCAAATAATAAAATAATACTATGCATAACTTTTTAATGTATTATATTTGTAAATTGTACTTAAAATTAAAATATATATATTGCAATACTATTTTCGTGTTCTATGAAACTTTTTGTTGCTCCATATAGACCAAATTTTTAATCAAGAAACACCCCCGGTCAATGGTGTCCTGCTTTACCAATGTTAAAATCTGGCTACCTTTTCTTTAGGACAAGTGTTGAACACAAGTAAGATAAAAAGATAAGCAAATAAATAATATTTCTGTCCTAAAAGATCTAGACGAATAGACACAATAATGAAAAATGTGACTGGTAAATTAAAATCTAAACCATAACAACATGGGCCCCTAAAGACCATACTAAAATAAGTGTTCTATGGATTTTATAAAGACAGAGCTGTAGCCAAATGCAGCTGCCTCAAGACTGCCTTGTAAACTCTGGAGATGATGCAGGAAAAGACCATCTCCCATCGGCCTAATAGTTCAGTCTCAAGAGCAGCGGAGTTTCTGCGTATCTCCTGCAGACTTCAGTGTCTGCTGAAACACATTTTCTATTTATATGTGGCTTGCCTTACCTAAAGGCAATACTTGGTAACTAAGTGAAATAAAACATTAACAGATTGTAAAAGGAAACATCAACAGTAACATGGTTTAAAAAATGTGAATCCTTCTGTGTAGGGGATGTAACCATGGACCTGCTGAACTATCATGGATCTATCATAGTACTTGGCTGTGAATGTTCCCCATGAAGAGCCTTTCAATTCAAAGAATATTTTTCTCTTTCATAGCAGAACAGACACGAAATATTCAAAACAATTTCTAGAGGTAATGTTTTTGATTTAGTGTGTGGGAAAAGTTCTCACTTTGTTCCCAAATGCCAATCTGCCAAAGTAGGCCAACAAGCTGCTTTCTCACAGTACTCTTTTTGTGAGGTTGCATGAGATCACAACTGCCTTAACAAAATTTGTAATAGTGATGAGAGCTTCATATGAATCACAAGCTCAACTATTTATATATGCAGCTTTTTTTTCTCCAAAGTTTGATCAGAATGCAGGTCAACAAATAGCAGATGTCTTTTTGGTATTCTATATTTAGTCTATAATTTATCTGCCTTTAAAATGGGGATTGGCAACAGGATTAGCAACAGAATTTTATAGACATTCACCAAGAAGTCTGCCTCTCAGTTTCGATGTAAAAACTAAATACTGAATGCAAACGTGTCATCAAGGCTTGGTGCAAGATGGGAAATGACATCTCAGTGCTTTCTCTAAAAGTGGGACCCACTGGGTCATTCTTCCAAAACTGTGTCCTTACCAGGATCCTCAGGTCTTTCACGCCTTAGCACTTCAGCACATACACGCTTGAGTTTCTCGATTTTCCTTTTCATTTGTTCTTTTTCTATTGTAAAATTTTCCAATACTACCGTTTTCCTGTAACATAATAAGGACCAGAGAGATATTAGCCCTCTTGCAATATAGAGGCGGGAGGAGTGGAGGAGCCCATATCTAGGGTGGCACAGGGCCGGAATATCCCGGTTTTGCTGGGGAAAGGCAGATATGTTGGGAGACATGGGGTAGGCGGCTCTCGGGGAACAAGAGCTCGCTGCTTGAAAGCAATCCCTTGTTCTGGCCCCATGAGCTTAGCTCGGGGTACTGGCGACAAGCAAATCTCGGACCCTAGGCTCAGGCTGTTGATATTCAATGCCAGGTCAGTTGTAAATAAAGCTCCCCTCATCCAGGATTTACTCCTAGATGAGGAGGCTGACCTGACATGTGTTACTGAGATCTGGCTGGGCCCAGAAGGAGGAGTCCCTCTCTCTGAAATGTGCCCAGCTGGATTGCAGGTGTGGTACCAGCCACGACTCCATGGAAGGTGGGGGGATGAGTGGCTATTATAGTGAAAAAGACCTTCAGCCTACGCAGGCTCGCTGCTCCTGAGATTACGGATTGTGAGTCCCTCTTTGTGAAGTTGGACCTAGGGGTTCAGTTGGGCTTGTTGCTCATGTACCTGCCTCCCAGCTGCATGTCAACAGCCCTGCCTGCGCTACTCAAGGAGGTAGCTGGGCTGGCAGTGGAGTTCCCCAAGCTTATTGTCTTGGTGGACATTAACCTGTTGCTCGGAGAATCCTCTGGATTGGTGCAGGAGTTGGACCTGACTGAAGTAATTTAGGGTGCAACTCATGGGGGGGGCATGCTCCTGACATGGTATTCCCCACAGAGCAGTTGAGCAATGATCTGAAATTAAGGGTCTTAAATATGTTGCCTTTGTCATGGTCAGATCATTTTCTGGTACGGCTTGATTTCAAGGCTTCAATCCTCCTTATTTGGCCTTATTTGGACCGGGAGTCTCTACTCACAGTCGCTCATGCCTTTATCACCTTGAGATTCAACTACTGCAATGCTCTCTACATCGGGCTACCTTTGAAGAGTGTTTGGAAAATTAAAATTGTGCAAAATGTGGCTGTGCAAATGGTCATGGGCATTCCTAGACATGCCCCTCTTTCTCCAACCACTACATGGATTGCATTGGTTGCTGATTGGTTTCTGGACACAATTCAAAGTGTTGGTAATGACCTATAAAGCCATACATGGCATCGGTACTTGGCGGTACTTGTGGGATCGCCTTCTGCCGCATCAATCCCAGCAATTGGTGAGGTCCCACAGAGTTGCCCTTCTCCAGGTCCCATCAACTAGACAATGTCGTTTGGTGGTGCGTAGGTGAAGAGACTTTTCTGTGGGGGTTCTGAATCAGCTCCCCCTGGAGATTCGCTCTGCCCCCCCCACTTCATTTATGCCACCAGGCTTGGGGCAATTAGATCTCAGTCCCCCTGGCCGACCAAATGTTTGTATGGCTGTTGTTTGAATGGGTATGACTGATTTTTAATATAATTGGGGTTTTTAGATTATCTCTATAGTTTTAATTTAATTGGATTTGCTATTGTATTTGTATTGTATTTGTTTTTATATGTTGTAAGCCACCCCGAGTCCTTAGAGAGGGGCGGCATATAAATCCAATTAATAAAATAAATAAAATAAAAATAAAAATTTCTCACCTATGCAGTTCTTCTTTTAAATCATTGTTTTCATGGAGGAGGTCTAATTTCTCCATGGCATCTTTTTTAATTTTTGTGCTTAGACTTTCATTTTCTTTTATAATTTTTTGAATCTCGTCTTCTTTCTCTGAAGTAATTTTCCTGTAAAATATCAAGAGCAGAGTGACGTTAGCCCCCTTAGTTTGTTTTTACTCAAATTGTAAAACTTGTTTAAAATTAAAACTAATTGAAATATTGAAGAAACGACGAGAAAGTCAGGGTTGCTATCTAAAATTTTCTCACCTCCTCAACTTTTCTTCAAAATCTTCCGAAATTTCATTTTTTTCTTTGCAAAGTTTCTTATTTTCCTCAAAAAGTTCATTATTTTTTATTTCTAATTCTTGTTTTTCAGTTAACAGTTTCGAAATTTTAATTCTCATGCTGCAAATAATGAAGACCAGAGAGAAATTAGCCCCCAGGGTTTTTTTTAACTTGAATTATCAACATTTTTATTCAATTTTTATTAAATACACATTAAAAATACCTTATGAAATTATGAATGTCATACAGACAGGGTGAACTTAATAGGATTGTGCAAAGATTTGATGAACTATGTGAAGACTTACATATAACTCTGCTCCCTCACTCTCTTCAAATCAGCATCTGAACTTTGCGCTTTTGTCTGAACAATCTAGAGAAGCCAAAATAGATCATAAGTCAGGAATATATTTCCGTAGCAGCCCACTTGCTACCCCTCACTACCCAATCAGTCACACTGGGCTTTCCCCCCTCTTTTTATGATATGAACTATGTCTCGGTCATGCACACTCAACAGGTTCCTTATGTACTAAATTGCTTACCTGATGGGAACGCACCTTTATGCTGGGCTAGAAAAAAAAGTAGTCTTAGTTAATTTCTTTAGGAAATGTAAAACACAATGGTTCAAAACAATTATGAATCATCTAAATTTTATTTCACTGCTATTGGTATTGTATGTGGCCAAAGAAGCTAGCTAATGTAGCAACGAAGGAACCGACCAAGAATTAGCATCAGCTCTGATAATTGCCATTCTTTTACAGAAATTACAAATAAACTAGTCTGTATAGATGTGTGTATGGATTTCATATATGCAATAGAAATATAAAGCGAATATATATACTACATAAAATATGCTGCACATGCATTATTAACCATTACCAATTGTGAAAAAATCATTTATTTTCATTTTTCTCATAATTATATTCTAAGGTGAGCTGCAAGTATACATTATATACCTCAGCATGTCTTTGTGCCAGAAGAGGAAGTCTCGAACTTTCTTCATCCGGAGACAAAATACCCTATTTTTAAAAAGCAAATTGACAGTGATTAAAGACACTAATTTTTCGATCAACAATTCTAAATGATATTAAACATTGTTTCCTCTTCAAATCTGGGGTACCAACTATATCTCTGCCATCTAATCTTTGACACATGCCTGGAAATTCACACTACTGAAAAAAATAACATTTTACTATTCCTCCAAAACTGAAGAAACTTCTTGGATTATGGTATAAAAATTTTCAAAAAAACCCCAAGCAAAGAAAAAGGAAAGTCCAGTTTCTTCTCGGTTGCATGAGTTCCTGCTGTTTTCCTAACAAGATTTTTCAGAAGTGGTTTGATGTTGCCTCCTTTCTAGGGGAAGAAAAGGTGACTGGGTCAGGGTCACGCACTTGGCTTTGTGCCTAAAGTGGGGCAAGGAATGTCGGTCTCTGCGTGCGCAGGGTGACGCCTTAACCACGATACCAAACTGGCTTTCTTGGGTTGCTAATGCAAGCTAACAATGTATTTCAAAGGTCAAAACAAAAACCTAAACGGTCAACTGAGGATAAACAGAAATCACAATTCATATTCTATCTGTCTGTCTATCTGTGTTTCTCCAACTACCTACTGTTCTTTCTATCTATATGTCTGTCTGATTGACTATCTGTATCTATCTATCTATCTATCTATCTATCTATCTATCTATCTATTCTATCTATCTATCTATCCTATCTATCTATCCCTACCTAGCTACCTAACTACCTGCCTAAAGTTTCTATATGTTCCATCACACATTTACTGTGACAGCGTATGAACAAATGTTTTCTCTTACCTCCTTTTGGAGATGTTTCATCTTTTCTCTTGATTTTGTCAACAAATTGTTTTCCATCGCAAAATCAGTAATGGAAACTAGAAGACAAAGTAATAGGTGAGAATTCAGAACAGCCTTGACATTTTTATTTCCAAAATTGGAATTTAAACTTGAGAGACAGTGTCCAGAATAACACATAATTTTAAAATTATATTTGCCCTCTAATTCCTCTACTCTGATCCTTTAGGTAAGGTGACCAGATGTCCCACTTTTGGGCAGGACAGTCCCAATTTTTAACAATTTGTCCCACATCCCGCAGCATTTTTTAAAAGTCCTGATTATTATTTTTTTACTTCCAACTTGACATCGCATCATGGCAGGGCAGCCTCCAGTGAACTCCAGGGCTGTTCTCTGCTTTTGAGCTTTTTTGGTTGCAGCTTGGAGAGCCTCCACAACTTAAAGAGGAGCTTCCTGTGTATCTGTGGCGTTAAGGTGATCCCCCAGAGAGCGAGAAATACCCTCAGGACCACAGCTGATGCAGCTACCTGACACTTAAAAGGGAAGCAAGAAATAACAGCCAAAATAAGCCAAATAAGGGACTAAAACGGATGGGGATTGCAGATTTGTGGGAAGGTTCGGAGTGAGAGGTGGTAATAGTAGAATGACTTGGAGAGAGGAGCCCTTGATGCTGTCTGGTTGGATTGATTTGATTGTATTTGATTTGATCGGGAGTTCCAAGGGGCAACGCAGCAGTCATTGCATTTCATCAGGAACAGTGAGGACTTGAAAGATGGGTGAGGAGAAAGAGTTGAAGTGGCGGACGGGTGATTGGAGATCGGAAATCAGAGCACGGAGATAGGAGACCAGCCACAGACTCCCTCCTCCTAATACCAGATTTAGACCTACTTGGGAATCATTCCGTACGAGCTGTTTGAATAGCAAAGGACAAGATGGTGTTTTTGAATGTATATGAAGTTTTGTGCAAGTTGAAAGAACAGAAGACTTAGAGGTGACTAGGCAAACTGGAAGCCCCACGCTGAAAATAAAGGGAGTATCACCAGCTCAGCGGGTTTATTAATTTGGATATAAACGGATTAGAACTATAAGCAACTTGACGACCAATAAGGAACATTGTTGAATTAATTTAGGATTGGGTCAGACTGATACATTAATTAGAAGACAATTGGGTTCTTAACTAACTTAATAACATTAAGAGTTCAAAACTGATCTTATTTAATAATCAATGTAAAACTGTCTATGTATATCCTAATTCCTATTTCTCTCTTTCCTCTTCTGAAATTCATTTACAATTGATTCCATATTAAATATAGAATTAATATTAATACTGATCAAACCTGATTAATCAAAATTACTTAACTATTTATTGGCTACTTTATTTAACATTGCTTTGTAAATGAACTGTCATTGATTGATTTACTTTATTACCTACTATAGTGATAGATTGCTTGCTTGTTATTATTATTAATTATTAGATCTTTAACTTTTAATTACATTAACTATTCAATATTTGAGAGGCAGAGATATTAATAGACAAACCTGACACATAGCAACTCTTTTTTGAAATAGTTTAAATAAATATAATAGAAGTATATGGTTAATTGGAGTTATATTCTGGAAATATTTAAAATATTTAAAATATTTAATTTAAAACTGGCTTTTTGCCAGTTTTGTATTGGAATGTAGTAAAATGTTGATGTCTTCAGCGACTACATTCCAATCCATGGTAAGGATGCAGCAATCAATCAATCAAAATTATGAAAAGATGACAGAAAACATGGAAGATATGAGGGGTAATATTAAAAGAGTAGAGGATAGAGTAGTCAAAATGGATGGGAAAATAGAGTCTATTCAATAAACATTATCAAAGAATGAGCCAAAAATAAAAGAAATAGAAGAGAAGAGTGAAAAGGTGGAGGCAAAAATGCAAGAAACAGAAACTAACAGGATGACAACTATTAAAAATATGGAAGAAGTTTTACTTAGTACGGAACTTGAAAAACCTGCTCTCTTTCTGAGGTTCCAGAACATACAGGAAAATAAAGAAGAAAATCTTGTAGAAATAATGGCTGAAATAGTAGCGAGCATTATATGGCATTAAATATGGCAAATAATAAAATAATACTATGCATAACTTTTTAATGTATTATATTTGTAAATTGTACTTAAAATTAAAATATATATATTGCAATACTATTTTCGTGTTCTATGAAACTTTTTGTTGCTCCATATAGACCAAATTTTTAATCAAGAAACACCCCCAGTCAATGGTGTCCTGCTTTACCAATGTTAAAATCTGGCTACCTTTTCTTTAGGACAAGTGTTGAACATAAGTAACATAAAAAGATAAGCAAATAAATAATATTTCTGTCCTAAAAGATCTAGACGAATAGACACAATAATGAAAAATGTGACCGGTAAATTAAAATTTAAACCATAACAACATGGGCCCCTAAAGACCATACTAAAATAAGTGTTCTATGGATTTTATAAAGACAGAGCTGTAGCCAAATGCAGCTGCCTCAAGATTGCCTTGTAAACTCTGGAGATGATGCAGGAAAAGACCATCTCCCATCGGCCTAATAGTTCAGTCTCAAGAGCAGCGGAGTTTCTCCGTATCTCCTGCAGATTTCAGTGTCTGCTGAAACGCATTTTCTATTTATATGTGGCTTGCCTTACCTAAGGGCAATACTTGGTAACTAAGTGAAATAAAACATTAACAGATTGTAAAAGGAAACATCAACAGTAACATTGTTTTAAAAATGTGAATCCTTCTGTGTAAGGGATGTAACCATGGACCTGCTGAACTATCATGGATCTATCATAGTACTTGGCTGTGAATGTTCCCCATGAAGAGCCTTTCAATTCAAAGAATATTTTTCTCTTTCATAGCAGAACAGACACGAAATATTCAAAACAATTTCTAGAGGTAATGTTTTTGATTTAGTGTGTGAGAAAAGTTCTCACTTTGTTCCCAAATGCCAATCTGCCAAAGTAGGCCAACAAGCTGCTTTCTCACAGTACCCTTTTTGTGAGGTTGCGTGACATCACAACTGCCTTAACAAAATTTGCAATAGTGATGAGAGCTTCATATGAATCACAAGCTCAACTATTTATATATGCAGCTTTTTTTCTCCAAAGTTTGATCAGAATGCAGGTCAACAAATAGCAGATGTCTTTTTGGTATTCTATATTTAGTCTATAATTTATCTGACTTTAAAATGGGGATTGGCAACAGGATTAGCAACAGAATTTTATAGACATTCACCAAGAAGTCTGCCTCTCAGTTTCGATGTAAAAACTAAATGCTGAATGCAAACGTGTCATCAAGGCTTGGTGCAAGATGGGAAATGACATCTCAGTGCTTTCTCTAAAAGTGGGACCCACTGGGTCATTCTTCCAAAACTGTGTCCTTACCAGGATCCTCAGGTCTTTCACGCCTTAGCACTTCAGCAATTCCACACTTCAGATCCTCAGCACGTCCACCCCTCCACCCCTCCACCCCTCCACCCCTCCACCCCTCCGCCCCTCCACCCCTCCGCCCCTCCGCCCCTCCACCCCTCCGCCCCTCCGCCCCTCCGCCCCCCCGCCCCCCCGCCCCTCCGCCCCTCCGCCCCTCCACCCCTCCGCCCCTCCGCCCCTCCACCCCTCCGCCCCTCCGCCCCTCCGCCCCCCCGCCCCCCCGCCCCTCCGCCCCTCCGCCCCTCCGCCCCTCCGCCCCTCCGCCCCTCCGCCCCTCCGCCCCTCCGCCCCTCCACTCCTCCACTCCTCCACTCCTCCATTCCTCCATTCCTCCACTCCTCCACTCCTCCCCTACTCTACTCCTCCACTCCTCAACTCCTCCACTCCTCCACTCCACTCCTCCACTCCTCCACTCCTCCACTCCTCCACTCCTCCACTCCTCAACTCCTCCACTCCTCCACTCCTCCACTCCTCCACTCAACTCAAATCCTCAACTCTCAACTCCTCAACTCCTCAACTCCTCCACTCCTCCACTCCTCCACTCCTCAACTCAACACCTCAGCACAAGGATTGGGATCTTGGATATATATATGTATGTAGCAGTCAATTATCACAATGAGTGTTTCATGACTTATCCTATTAAGGCAAACCTTTGTCCTAGAATCGCCATGGCTCCTCATATACATGATAACCTCATCTGCTTTTTGGCTGAGAGTCCCACCTCTGAAATGGTTTCAACAGTTTTGATTCTGATGGGGGATCTGAATTTAGCCTATTTCTAAAATACCAGCTCAATTAATTTTTAAAATTAATTTTATCCCCCGTTTACAATCAAAACTATCCTTCCTTCTTTCCTCTTTCATTTCCTCCTCTCCCTACTTTCCTCCTCTTCTCCTCTCCTTTTCTCCAGTTTTCGGTGCCACAGGTTCTGTCATCTTATTTTTTGCTTCTGTGCATGCACGTAAGCTGGTTTTTTTAGCACTGTGCATGCGTGTGTGAAGCGCCCGCACAGCAAGGAGTGAACTAGCAGCAAAAAAACTCAGAATCCGCCCCCTGGATTGCAGGATGCTGTAACTCTCATAATTGTGCGCCAAGCACCCAATTGTAATTTCATTGCAAGAACACTGCAATGACTGCTACCTTGAGGACCAGTCATAAATCCTCTTATTCATTATAACCCTAAACTGTTAATAAATAAATGGTCATTAAATGAGGACTGCATTTAGAGGCAAAGGTTTGGCTACTGAGTGCGATGAGAACAGTATAGGATGGAAATAAGCATGATAATAAATGGAAAGGCTAGTAAATTTTTCTTTGGGGGGGTAATTTTTTTAAAATTTTCCTTCTCTAATCATGTGTATAGAAAAAAAGATACCATTAATTTTAAGTTACATTATAGTATATCATTTTTGCAATTTCGGTATACATAGATTAACCAATGCCACCTCCTTACCATTTGACAGCTGAACAAAAAATAATTATTCCAATTACTTATATGATAAGAAAGAAAGAAAACTGTTAGCCAATATACATTTTAGCCTGTTACTATTCTTAATCACATCAAATTAATTAGATCATAATGTTTCAATTTTCTCAAAATCTCCTCCATATCAATTTTCATGTATACTTTAAACCTTCTTCCATAGCAAAGTTTTCAACATTGAGGGAATAACGTCATATCCCCCTGAATGCTTAATAACAAATGTTTCTCATGTTAAAAGTGTTTGATTGGCAACATGAATGGATGTGTATTTTTGAATGCAAATCATGCCATGTTGTTGGCTGAGGAGAAAATAAGTATGCATAATTATAATAATAATATAATATTATAATAATAGTTCCTTTACAAACATCTGTGTTTGAATTTCTCTTTTTGGACTTAATTGGGGGCTCGCAACGAGAAGCCCGGCAGAAGACATAATAATATGCTTTTGTCCAAGTTGAAGTGAGAGTTGGGGCTGGTTAGGTCTCACAGAGTTTGCCTTCTTCAGGTCCCGTCAGCTAGGCAATGCCGCCTGGCAGGGCCTATTAGACGAGCCTTCTCTGGCATCCCTGGCTCTCTGGAATCAACTCCTTCCAGGAATTCGTACTGCCCCCACCCTCCTGGCCTTCCGCAGGCTTTAAAACCTCACCTTTACCAGCAGGCTTGGGGCCGTTGAGTGTGATGCCTAGCTCCGGCCAACGGATTGGAATCTACAAGGGATGAGTGTGGATTCTTGTTTTAATGTACAGTATTGGGCTTTAGATCTGATTTTTAAATTTAGATTTCTTATGCATTGTATTTTTGTACCTATTTTGTTGTGAGCCACCCTGAGTCTGCAGAGAAGGGCAAAAATAAATAAGTAAGTAGGCCAGTCAGAGACATAGAAGTAAGTTGAAGTCATTGAGAATTGGGTACATCAAAAAACTATAGTAAAACATGAAGAACAAAAGTGAAGACTTCTTGTAGTGTGAATGGATTTTGAATATGAAAGTAAATGACCAATATGAAACTGTAATGAGGTAACATGACATCAGTCCCTCAGGACAGAACAGGAAACTAGCCCCAGCCCTAGAGCCCCTGCCCAGCCCTAGCCCTAGCCCTAGCCCTAGCCTAGCCTAGCCTAGCCTCAGATGGCCAACGCACACACACGCACTGGAGCTGACATAGGGCAATGTCTTGTGTACCCTCTGATATGGTTCTACGTGCCACCACACGTTTAAAAAGCGTCCGCTTTCCCGGGCAGCCGGCTTTGCTGGCTGGAGAAGTGAGTGATCTGGGACTGCGTGGCTTTGCGCCACTTCAAACGTTTCTGCGCAGAGGGTTTTTAATGGCTGCGCGGACGCGCACCCGCGCAGCTTATAGGTAACAGTGCCTGCCAACTTGGTAAAAAGAGATTAAAATCGTCTGTTTAGTTTCTAGAAAAAGAGTGAAATGAGATGGAGGTGATGTCATGAGAATGTATCCCTCAAACAAGAATGTTTTGCTGCAGCTGACGGAACATGAGAGTGAATTCTGTGTCAGAAATGTATATTTTGCAACCAGCCTGTTTTTCAAATGTCAACCTCGTGTCCCCACCCACAAAATGTGGTTACATTCGAATAAGCAGGTAGCCATGGCCTGCCCTACTTCCCCAACATGAAGTCAGTGTGGGATGTGATGGGCATGTGGACATAATCAGGGCCAGATTGCGATTATCAAAGCTACCGGAGTGCTGCACACGCAGCTTTGGTTCTCTTGCATGCGGTGTGCATGTCTCAGCGTGTTTTTCCCCCTGCAAAATACTGTATCCAGATGGTTCAGTTCCAAGTGGGGAGAAAGACACTGGAAACATGGAGGCTGATTGTAAAGATGGTTTATTGGTGAACAGGACCACATGGGTTTGAGGTCCTGGGCAACATATGGAGGAGAGAGATTGAGGTATTTATACCCTCTCTTGGGCCTTGCCCTTAAGCTTCCTGCTCCTGTGCAATAAATGTATTCTGTTGGTTTGTCAGACTCCCAGGTTATTTATTTATTTATTTATTTATTATTTAGATTTGTATGCCGCCCCTCTCCGAAGACTCGGGGCGGCTCACAACAAAATAGAACAAATCATAAATAATCAAAGAACTTTAAAATTTATACAAGATTTAAAAGAACCCCATAAACTAACAGACGCACACACAAACATACCATGCATAAATTAAACATGCCCGGGGGAGATGTTTCAGTTCCCCCATGCCTGACGGCAGAGGTGGGTTTTAAGAAGTTTACGGAAGGCAGGGAGAGTAGGGGCAGTTCTAATCTCTGGGGGGAGTTGGTTCCATAGAGTCGGTGCCGCCACAGAGAAGGCTCTTCCCCTGGGGCCCGCCAACCGACATTGTTTAGTTGACGGGACCCAGAGAAGGCCCACTCTGTGGGACCTAATTGGTCACTGGGATTCGTGCGACAGTAGGCGGTCTCGGAGATATTCTGGTCCAGTGCCATGGAGGGCTTTAAAGATCATAACCAACACTTTGAATTGTGACCGGAAATTGATCGGCAGCCAATGCAGACTGCGGAGTGATGGTGAAACATGGGCATACCTAGGTAAGCCCATGACTGCTCTCGCAGCTGCATTCTGCACGATCTGAAGTTTCCGAACACTTTTCAAAGGTAGCCCCATGTAGAGAGCATTACAGTAGTCGAACCTCGAGGTGATGAGGGCATGAGTGACTGTGAGTAATGAGTCCCGGTCCAGATAGGGCTGCAACTGGTGCACCAGGCGAACCTGGGCAAACGCCCCCCCTCGCCACAGCTGAGAGATGGTTTTCTAATGTGAGCTGTGGATCGAGGAGGACGCCCAAGTTGCGGACCCTCTCTGAGGGGGTCAATAATTCCCCCCCCCCAGGGTGATGGACGGACAGATGGGATTGTCCTTGGGAGGCAGAAACCACAGCCACTCCATCTTATCCGGGTTGAGTTTGAGTCTGTTGACACCCATCCAGGCCCCGACAGCCTCCAGGCACCGGCACATCACTTCCACTGCTTCGTTGACTGGGCATGGGGTGGAGATGTAAAGCTGGGTATCATCGGCATATTGATGATACCTCACCCCATATCCTTGGATGATCTCACCCAGCGGTTTCATGTAGATGTTAAATAGCAAGGGGGAGAGGACCGACCCCTGAGGCACCCCACAAGGGAGAGACCTCGGAGCCGACCTCTAACTCCCCACTAACACCGACTGCGACCGGCCAGAGAGGTAGGAGGATAACCACTGGAGCACAGTGCCTCCCACCCCCAGCCCCTCCAACCGGTGCAGAAGGATACCATGGTCGATGGTATCGAAAGCCGCTGAGAGATCGAGGAGCACCAGGACAGAGGATAAACCCCTGTCCCAGACCCGCCAGAGATCATCCATCAACGCGACCAAAGCGGTTTCCGTGCTGTAACCAGCCCTGAAACCCGACTGCCGGGGACCTAGATAATCAGCTTCTTCCAAGGACCGCTGGAGCTGGAGTGCCACCACCTTCTCGACAACCTTCCCCATAAAGGGAAGGTTGGAGACTGGACGATAGTTGTTAAGTACGGCTGGGTCCAGGGAGGGCTTCTTGAGGAGGGGGCGCACAAGCGCTTCTTTATAGAGTGATGGAAAAACTCCCCTCCCCAAGGAAGCGTTGGTAATCTCCTGGGCCCAGCTCCGTGTCACCTCCCTGCTGGCCGAGACCAACCAGGAGGGACACGGATCCAGTAGACAGGTGGCGGAACTCACAGCTCCAATGGCCTTGTACACTTCATCAGGTGTCACCAGATCAAACTCTTCCCAGACAGGTGGACAAGTACGTGCCCCAGTCACCTCGACTGACTCGTTGTCAGTCGACTCTGTTTTACAATTGGAGTCGAAGTCGGCCCGGATCTGAGCGACTTTATCAGCGAAAAATGTGTTAAACTCCTCGGCACTACACTGCAAGGGCTCCCCAACTCCCCCCTGGTTAAGAAGGGAGCGGGTCACCCTAAACAGAGCGGCCGGGCGGGATTCCGCTGATGCAATAAAGGCGGCATGGTACGCGCATCTTGCTGCCTTGAGCGCCACTTTGTAAGTCTTAATAAAAGCTCTTACAAGTGTTCGATCAGATTCAGACCTACTCTTCCTCCATCGCTTCTCTAGACGTCTCTTTTGGCGTTTCAACTCCCAGAGCTCCTCGTTGAACCATGGGGCTCTACGGGGTCTAGCGCCACGGAGAGGTCGCAAAGGCGCAATCCGGTCAAGAGCCTCCGCAGCAGCCGTATTCCAGGCCTCCGCAAGAGACTCCGCCGAACTGTGGACAAGTGCCTCTGGTATAACCCCAAGCGTCATCTGAAAGTCCTCTGGGTCCATCAGGCGTCTGGGGCGGAACATCTTCATTGGTTCCGCCTCCCTGCGGGGAAGGATTGGAGCCAGGAAGTCAAGCCGTAGTAGGAAATGGTCTGACCAAGACAAAGGCAATGGTTCTAAGCCCCTTAATCTCAGACCATTACTCAATTGCTCGGAAAGGAATACCATGTCAGGTGCGTGCCCTCCCTCGTGAGTCGGACCCTGTACTACTTGAGTCAGGTCCATGGCTGTCATGGCGGCCATGAACTCCTGTGCCAACCCAGAGGTTTCACCGAGTGATGGCAGGTTGAAGTCCCCCAGGACAATAAGTCTGGGGAACTCCACCGCCAACCCGGCTACCTCCTCGAGTAGCACAGGCAGGGCTTTTGACACGCAGCTGGGAGGCAGGTACGTGAGAAATAAGCCCACCTGAACCCTTAAGTCCAACTTCAGCAAGAGAGACTCGCAACCCGCAATTTCCGGAGCAATGAGCCCACGCAGGCAAAGGCTCTCCCTGGCTATAATAGCCACTCCTCCCCCCCTTCCCTGGGGTCGAGGTTGATGCCATATCTGAAATCCGGCTGGGCAAATTTCAGAGAGAGGAACACCTCCCTCTGGGCCCAGCCACGTTTCAGTAATACAAGCCAGGTCGGCCTCCTCATCCAGGATCAGGTCCCGGATGAGGAGAGCTTTATTTACCACCGACCTGGCGTTGAGCAGCAGCAACCTGAGTCCAGGGCCAGAGTTACACTCATCACCAGTACCCAAGGTTGGGCTCGCAAAGCCAGAACAAGGGACCGTTATTAAGCAACGGCCCCTCGTTCCCCTGGAACGGTTAGCTCTGTGGCCCCCGCCATATCTGCCTCTCCCCAGCAACACAGGGATATTCCGACCCTCTGCCACCCCAGAGATCGGTGCCTCTTCCTCTTCTGTCAGGTGGGCCAAATCTATCATTCACACCACTATCAGTCAAATCATCCATATGCAGCAGTCATAGTTAACTTTGTAAGTTATCTGAGTCTCAGGCTTGGTTGAGCTTGCTAATGAAATGAAGGGGCTTGTCCTATTGTGGCTGAATGATTTTGCCCTTGTTTAGATCTTTCGTGAGGGCTAATCGCATCACTGAGGCTGAAGGTCTTTTGTCTTGTAGATAGGCTGGTCCAGTCCTGCTGGGGCTATTAAGAAAGGTGGGGGCTGTTTTCCAAGAGTATGTTTCTCAGTTAGGGAAATATAATATTCTACCTTTTTAATATTTCTCCAAATTTTTCATTCTTCTAAGACAGGGTTGGGTGCTAGCTTTCCACAGGGTCACTAAACAAACTGTAACAAGTTGAGGATTACCTGTAATAACATTCACCTATCTCCAGTGATGGGCTCCTACGAGTATGGTCACATACTCAGTACCGGTAGCAAAATTTTGATTTTTTTTTCTTTTTTCCCTTCTGGGCTCTGGGTATGTTTTGCAGAAGAGACGGAGTAATGACACGGACACAAGAGCTGGATTTAAAACTGGGTCATTTTTATTAAAATAAATTAGCATAATTTATTCAACTAAATTAGCATAAATCAACATATTTAACTATGACCCAAACAATGGACCTGCAGGGTCAAACAATTGCTTCCGGGGCGGAAATGACGTAGTAATCAACATTCCTGGGCAACTATGGGCGTAGCTCGATGCTAGTCCAGGTGAGGGACCACTCCCTCACCTGAGACCCTGCCATGCACTTGCATGAGGGGGTCCCGCCGGCTAACCCCTACCCGGGGGCTTCAAGGTGCGGGACCCAAAGACAGGTTCCCCACAACTGCTCAGGTAGCACCCCACCATGAGCTTGGAGAGAACCTGTCAATCATCCCCAAAGATGCCCAAGGGAGAACGCGCAGTTGCTAAACCACCACCCAGTTTTCCGCCCCTAACCTGCCTACCCAAATGACCTAAGGTAAGCCAATTAGCCTAAAAAGGTGCAAGCACCCCCTAACCGCTTATCCCTTTCCCCAGTGTGGAATGGGCGAAAAAACGGCCCAGCTAAAAGGCCAAACCGCAAAAAATTCCCATTCGGCCCCCTAGGGCGACCTATAATAGCACACTGCAAAAATAGGGAGGGCGGGCGGTTGTCTGCTCTTCTGACGTGGCCCGGGCGAACAGGCCGAACCTGGGCCTGCACGCCCTTTTATAGGGCTGGCAAGCCCCGCCCGGCCACGTCAGCAATCAGGCCATCCTGGCCTGACTCTCGGCCGAAGTCTCGCAATCTCGCGAGACTTCAGCCGAGATCCAAGATGGCGGCGGCCATGTGTCCGTGTCGTCCCGACCCTCCTGCAAAAGGCACCGGTTGGTAAGTCTGCCGGTGCTATTGCAGAAGAGACGGAGTAATGACACGGACACAAGAGCTGGATTTAAAACTGGGTCATTTTTATTAAAATAAAGTAGCATAATTTATTCAACTAAATTAGCATAAATTAACATATTTAACTATGACCCAAACAATGGACCTGCAGGGTGAAACAATTGCTTCCGGGGCGGAAATGACGTAGCAATCAACATTCCTGGGCAACTATGGGCGTAGCTCGATGCTAGTCCAGGTGAGGGACCACTCCCTCACCTGAGACCCTGCCATGCACTTGCATGAGGGGGGTCCCGCCGGCTAACCCCTACCCGGGGGCTTCAAGGTGCGGGACCCAAAGACAGGTTCCCCACAACTGCTCAGGTAGCACCCCACCATGAGCTTGGAGAGAACCTGTCAATCATCCCCAAAGATGCACAAGGGAGAACGCGCAGTTGCTAAACCACCACCCAGTTTTCCGCCCCTAACCTGCCACGGAGCGGGGGTCAGATCTCTATCTTGGCCCCCCGACTCCCCCCTCTAACTGCGCCAGCTCACGCAGAGACACTGCAGGTCCTGATAAGAAAAAATGGGGTTCCTCTGTTCTGACAGAGGAAGACCAGCAGCCAGGTAAAGCCACAGCTGATCTATGGTGATGCGGGAATGGGCCACAAACACCCTGCCTAACCCTACCGTACTCAGGGCCTTAATAACTCCCCGTCTAACCCGGTGAAGGGCCCTAAGGGAAATGGCGTCCCACCAAGCGATCCCCGTGAGGATCTCGACCACACCACTTGCGTGGAGGGCCGCACAGTGCGAAGCCACCGCAGGCTTCGCGAGCCTGGCAGATCTAAAGTAGACCCCCAGGCCCACACAGGTCCTTGCCACCGAGGTGCAAGACCCACCACCTGGGCGCCGCAATGGGATGCAGCCCTCCCAGTACCAACTGGGCGCAGCAATGGGATGCTGCCCTCCCAGCACCAACTGGGCTCCGCAATGGGGTGCAGCCCTCCCAGTACCAACTGGGCGCAGCAATGGGATGCCGCCCTCCCAGCACCAACTGGGTGCAGCAATGGGATGCCGCCCTCCCAGCACACATCCAGGCGCAGCAATGGGATGCCGCCCTTCCAGCACCAACTGGGCGCAGCAATGGGATGCCGCCCCCCCGACACCACCTGGGCACAGCAATGGGATGCCGCCCTCCCAGGACCAACTGGGCACAGCAACGGGATGCCGCCCTCCCAGCACCTCCTGGGCGCAGCAATGGGATGCCGCCCTCCCAGCACACATCCAGGCGCAGCAATGGGATGCCGACCCCCGCCACCGACTGGGCGCAGCAACGGGATGCCGCCCTCCCAGCACCTCCTGGGCGCAGCAATGGGATGCCGCCCTCCCAGCACACATCCAGGCGCAGCAATGGGATGCCGCCCCCGGCACTAACTGGGCGCAGCAATGGGATGCCGCCCTCCCAGCACCAACTGGGCGCAGCAATAGAATGCCGCCCTCCCAGCACACATCCAGGCGCAGCAATGGGATGCCGACCCCCGGCACCGACTGGGCGCAGCAATGGGATGCCGCCCTCCCAGCACCAACTGGGCGCAGCAATGGGATGCCGCCCTCCCAGCACAACTCTGAGCGCAACAATGGGATGCCGCCCCTGGCACCGACTGGGCGCAGCAATGGGATGCCGCCCTCCCAGCCCAACTGGGCGCAGCAATGGGCTGCCGCCCCCCCAACACCACCTGGGCGCAGCAATGGGATGCCACCCTCCCAGGACCAACTGGGCGCAGCAATGGGATGCCGCCCTCCCAGCACCTCCTGGGCGCAGCAATGGGCTGCCGCCCCCCCGACACCACCTGGGCGCAGCAATGGGATGCCGCCCTCCCAGGACCAACTGGGCGCAGCAATGGGATGCCACCCTCCCAGGACCGACTGGGCGCAGCAATGGGATGCCGCCCTCCCAGCCCAACTGGGCGCAGCAATGGGCTGCCGCCCCCCCAACACCACCTGGGCGCAGCAATGGGATGCCACCCTCCCAGGACCAACTGGGCGCAGCAATGGGATGTCGCCCTCCCAGCACCTCCTGGGCGCAGCAATGGGATGCCGCCCTCCCAGGACCAACTGGGCGCAGCAATGGGATGCCACCCTCCCAGGACCGACTGGGCGCAGCAATGGGATGCCGCCCCCCCCGACACCACCTGGGCGCAGCAATGGGATGCCGCCCCCCCGACACCACCTGGGCGCAGCAATGGGATGCCGCCCTCCCAGGACCAACTGGGCGCAGCAATGGGATGCCACCCTCCCAGGACCGACTGGGCGCAGCAATGGGATGCCGCCCCTGGCACCGACTGGGCGCAGCAATGGGATGCCGCCCTCCCAGCCCAACTGGGCGCAGCAATGGGCTGCCGCCCCCCCAACACCACCTGGGCGCAGCAATGGGATGCCACCCTCCCAGGACCAACTGGGCGCAGCAATGGGATACCGCCCTCCCAGCACCTCCTGGGCGCAGCAATGGGCTGCCGCCCCCCCGACACCACCTGGGCGCAGCAATGGGATGCCGCCCTCCCAGGACCAACTGGGCGCAGCAATGGGATGCCACCCTCCCAGGACCGACTGGGCGCAGCAATGGGATGCCGCCCTCCCAGCCCAACTGGGCGCAGCAATGGGCTGCCGCCCCCCCAACACCACCTGGGCGCAGCAATGGGATGCCACCCTCCCAGGACCAACTGGGCGCAGCAATGGGATGCCACCCTCCCAGGACCGACTGGGCGCAGCAATGGGATGCCGCCCTCCCAGCCCAACTGGGCGCAGCAATGGGCTGCCGCCCCCCCGACACCACCTGGGCGCAGCAATGGGATGCCGCCCTCCCAGGACCAACTGGGCGCAGCAATGGGATGCCGCCCTCCCAGCACCTCCTGGGCGCAGCAATGGGATGCCACCCTCCCAGGACCACCTGGGCGCAGCAATGGGATGCCGCCCTCCCAGCAATAGCGGTAGAAACGCCCGTCTCACCACACACCCCATCTCCCCAGCCAGAAAACAAGGACCCAGCCGCCACGATGGCAGGGTCCCCACCCCCGACGGTACCTTGTTGCTGAGTGGTCTCGGAGCGCACATGACCCCAAGCAACACCGTCGGTCGCGTCCTGGTGGGGTTGAATAGAAGGGGACCAAAGGAGGAAACCTGGCCTAAGATCTTACCCGGACCCTCAACAGGCCGTTCGTACCCTAAAACAGGCCGTTGACCGCCGGCGGGCGACTTCCCCGAATCCTCCGTATCGAGAACGCCGTTACCGCACTAGTGGCAGCGCCTCTCGAGAACGAGCGTTCCCTAATGGCAGGATCCATACTTGGCCTGGCCAAACCCTACACACTAGCACCCACCTAACTGAGGTAATGAGATGGAAGGCACAAAATTGACCTGGCGGCCCGCAATGAGGCCCCGGCCCAACTTTCCCGCACCGTCACAATGTGGAAGTCACCATAAGACCATAACCCCGCCCCCGCCTTAGACAAGGCGAAGCCGGCCAACCTGGACCTAATAGTCCTAACCGAAAGGCCACGCTGCCTAGGCTGGACACAAATATGGCCAGGTACACAACTGGGGCAGGCCAGCTATAGGGGTAACCCGTATACTGCCTACAATCCCAAACAGTTCACCTGCCTGCTGCTAAGCCCCCCAGAGTGCCAGACACCCCCGAGAGTGCCGTAGCCCAGCAAGCCTCTACTCTCCACTGCCCAGGAGCCCCCCAGCTCCAAAGGTGGACAGGAAAAGCCCATGGCGACATACGTGCCCGCGGGCCAGGGACCGAAACTGGGACAACTGACCACGGGACAAGGCGTCAGCAAACCCGTTACCTAATCCGGGGACACGCCTAGCTAAAAACAATGCGTTCAGGGACAAGGACCTGTGCACAAAAAATGGCGGACAAGCCGCATGACCCTGTCACTCTTAGAGGACAGGGCGTTCACAACATGGATAACCACTAGGCTGTCACACCAAAATGCATGGTCTTGCCCCTAAACTGCTCACCCCAAAGCTCTAGGGCCACTGTCAAGGGGAAGAGCTCCCAAAAAGGTCAAATCCTTAACCAATGAAGAGGCCCTCCAATCTGGAGGCCACGCAGACCAGCACCACTGGGCACCTAACACAACCCAAAGCCACAAGTCCCTGCAGTTATCAGAACACAACTGCAATGCAGCTTCCAAAAGAAGCTCATGCCTCCAAAGACAACCCATTAAAACGTTCTAATCCCAGCTAGTTCCCGGAGCTGCCGAAGAGTGACCTTCCAGCAGCCCCAGAACCGTACCAAGATTATCCCCGATTTTAGTCAACTTGTCCAGGGGCAATCTAGAAGATTGCACCTCTGAGTCCAATTCGATACCGAGAAAGGTAATCCTGGTGGCAGGGCCCTCGGTCCCCGCAGAGGCTAAAGGCACTCCCAACAGAGCGCAAAGGGCATCGAAGACCCGCATTAGAGCAAAGCAGTGCTCTGAACGCGCAGTCCCCGCCATCAAGAAACCATCAAGGTAGTGAACGACCGAGCCCAGACCGCTGCGCCCCCTGAGCGCCCACTACAAGAAGGTGCTCAAGCTCTCCAAAAGAGAGCATGAGACGGAGCCACCCATGGGTAAAACCCCGTCCACATAAAAATCACCTTCGAAATGGAAGCCCAACAGCTCGAAGCCGTCTGGGTGTATGGGGAAGAGCCGGGATGCTGACTTAATGTCGCATTTATCCATAAGGGCTCCAACCCCACACTCCCTTACCATGGCCACGACCGCATCAAAGGATGCGTGCCGGACTGAACCAAGTTCGTCAGGAACGAAATCATTCACTGACTTTCTTTTTAAGAAAAGACAAGTGGTGAATCAACCTAAATTCAACACCCACCTTTCAGGGGACCACCCCTAATGGGGACACCCCAAGATTTGGGAAGGGCGGCTCCGGGAAGGGCCCAAGGACCCTCCCCACGGCCACCTCCCATGCTATTCTGGACCGAACAATGCCTTCATGTCCTACAACCAACCTGAGGTTGTCGAACCCGAAGGCTTGCCCGAACCCACATGTAAGGGATCCTGAATCCCTTTGAGAAACCTAGCAAGAGAGCATCCGCTCCCGAGCGAGGGTGGTAGTCCCTCAACCAACCCCCGAGTGTCCTTTTAGGGGCAGGGGCACATCGAAGCGGCATGGGAACCCCGCCTTCCCGCACGCATGGCTGTACATACAAAAGGGGCGAAAACAAGCCCCTCTGCAGCAAACCCATGACATGCAGCGAACTGGTCCCACACTGTGGTGGCCCCCATGTCCAATCTCCCTGGCCCCGACGGTTAAGCTGTCAAAAGGGGCAGAGGCCCTACGGCCTGCGTTGGCGGGGTCAAACCCCCCGCCCCCGACACACCAGGCCCTGGCAAAAAGCTGCCCCGGGGGGGGCCAAACCTGGTTACAGGTGCCCCCCCGAAAAAACCCCAAGAAACTGGGACCGAGTGGCACCAACCGCATTCCCCACCAGCAGGACCCCCCGGAGGGCCCCTTCCTGGCTAGCCCTGGCTGAGGGCCTCATCACCCTCCTAGGCACAGCTACCGTGGGGCTACCACAATATTTAAATAATTAATGTTAGACTATAACTGTACTGAAGTTTGCCTATGACTTCACTGAAAGAGTAGTAAAGGCTTGGAACAAACTTCCCGCTGACTTGGTAGATGAATCCACAGTAACAGAATTTAAACATGCCTGGGATAAACATATATCCATCCCAAGATAAAATACAGAAAATAGTATAAGGGCAGACTAGAGGGACCAATAGGTCTTTTCTTGCCGTCAGACTCCCATGTTTCTATATAAATATATGAAATAATTTCAACCATAATCAGTCTCATTATTATTATTGTTATTATTTGTCTTGTTTACACCATGGTTCTTATTTTTTACACATGAATGAACCGGGGCCGCCCAGGCCCCAAGAGGGCAGCAAATGGCCTCTGCCCAAACAGGCAGCGCAGCAGCAGGAAGCTGCCGCCAAGGGCCTAACTGCCCTCCGTTTTTTATTTTATTTTTTATTTTATTTTTTATTGTTCTTCAGGGGCCACGAACCGTGGGGGGGCCGCCACGCGAGCCCTCCGCCCAAGCCCCCACGTCCCCAAGGGGGCTACCAGAACGATCCCCCTCGGACGAAATAGGGGGCGGGCAACAGCCAAACGGCACAAGGCCCGGCCTTCCCGCCGGACCCGAAGCCCCCAAACCATTCCACGAGTCTCCGATGAGGCTCTCAAAATGGCGGCCGCAACAGGCGGCCGCCTTTTACTGAGCGGAGGAGGCTCACGCGGGACTCCACCGAAAGCCCGTTGCTGCCCAAGCGCTCCACATCGAAGAGGGGCAGACCACCAGCCTCGGATGGACTGAAGCCTGCTGCCCGCAACAAGCAGCAGCCTCCTCAAGCCTCCAACGAGGCTTCCTAAGTGACGGCCGTCTCCACGCGGCCGCCAAAAGGCTCCAAGAGCAGACAGCCAAGTGTCTGCTCTTCTGACGTGGCCCGGGCGAACAGGCCGAACCTGGGCCTGCACGCCCTTTTATAGGGCTGGCAAGCCCCGCCCGGCCACGTCAGCAATCAGGCCATCTTGGCCTTACTCTCGGCCGAAGTCTCGCAATCTCGCGAGACTTCAGCCGAGATCCAAGATGGCGGCGGCCATGTGTCCGTGTCGTCCCGACCCTCCTGCAAAAGGCACCGGTTGGTAAGTCTGCCGGTGCTATTTCCTGTCGCAATAAATTAGGCTGAATGGGTATAATTTTAGAAGAGCTGTGTGTGCGTGTGTGTACATACACTTTATGTAGTAGATAATCAGGGGTGGGTTACTGCCTGGACGGGGGGTGGGAGGCAGTGGGGTAGCGAAAATGGAACTCCACCCCAGAACACCCAATTTGCACTGAAAGATGTTGAAACAAAATGCATAAGCCAAGCCCACAGTGTGGTAGTAAAAATTTTGATAACCCCTCACTGCATCTATCTCCTTCCCACTGAAGTACTAGCTAGGAAGAGAAACTTTGGGATTCCTGCAGATGTGGAAGAA
Organism: Erythrolamprus reginae; assembly: GCF_031021105.1. Classification (NCBI taxonomy): domain Eukaryota; kingdom Metazoa; phylum Chordata; class Lepidosauria; order Squamata; family Dipsadidae; genus Erythrolamprus; species Erythrolamprus reginae. Next base: position 756,892 of record NW_027248465.1, read on the forward strand.
GGACATAACTATGCACGCCATTTAGATTTATTAGTTATTAAAATTCTACTGTACAATTTGTCATTTTGTGTGTGTGAGAGAGAGAGACAGTGAGAAAGAAAGAGACAGACAGAGACAGAGAAGGGGAGGGGAACATTAGAGTTAGCCTAACCTCCAACAGCTATACTAGACCAGAGGTTTCCAACCTTGGCAACTTTAAGACTTGCGGACTTCAACTCCCAGAGTTGAAATTGACTGAGGAGTTCTAGGAGTTGAAGTCCACAAGTCTTAAAAGTTGCCAAGGTTGGAGACCCTGTACTCAGGGATGGGTTGCCACTGCGCATCAATAGCAGCCGCCAAATTGTGCAACCTGCAGGCAACCACTCTGGTGCCAGTCCTATGGGCTACCACCATCTTTTTTCTTTAATTTTTTGCATTTTTTTTGCTTCGTGCAGACAAGCAAAACCTTGTGAGGAGAGGCGCATGCACGCAAGATTTTGGTGATTTTTTGCATGTAAAAATCACCAAAAACACACATACATGTGTTCCCTTGGAAGATTTCAGCACATTTTTTGCTTCCTGCCCATGCGCGGAAGCCAAATCATGCTGGGGATGCACATGCACAATGAGATAATCCAAGCTGCGTGCACACCCCACCGGTAATAGCCGGTAGTAGCAATCCGCCCTAGCCTGTACTACACTACAGAATCCAGACATCCCTAATAAAACCCACACCAATGCCCACACACACCCCAGGACCAGTCTACCAGCTGTGCCAGCAAGGGAAAATTCACTGCTCCTTCCTCAAGGGGAGGGGCATATTTTCGCACCTCAGTGGGGACTAACGCAGCAGCAGACTCTCCACCCCCCCCCCCAATTAACAAAGAGGAAATCCAGAAAGACTGTTTGATTGCGCTCTACCCCAGGACCGGCTGAAAGTCATGACAATTCCTGTGCGCAACGTCCAGGGGGCGCTCCACACATCCGAGGAGTTCAAAGCAGGGAGAGGAAGGGGTCAAGTCATCCTGCCATGCTTCCCATCAGGGATTGAGCTCTGGGCCAATTTGCATTGCATATTCCTCACAGAGACACACCCACGCTCCAGCCAACGGGAAGTCTTCTTGTATCATGCGCAGAACGCCCAGAAGAAGCCAACCTTCTCCGTAACGTCAGAGGACTAACGGAACATGCGCAAGAGAACGTTTCACATAGTAATTCCTGGGGAGCGTGGGCGGTAACGTTTCCTTTAATCTCCCCTCCGATATGCAGGATAGGCTGCAGTAGCAGGCAGGGACCACTAGGTGGCGGCTGCTGTGCAGCATCCCAAGGAAAGAGATTCCTCCTGTTAGCAGGCTACAGTGGGGGGCGGGGACAGGATACTTGGAATGAGTCGGGATCTTTAGAAAGGGGTCGCAGTCCAGGTGTGGTTTGCTAGGGTGGGAGTCTTCTCCCCTCCTAGCCACAATCTCCTGTAAGTGCAGTAATTTCTTTCCTTTAAGGCAGGGGTCTTCAAACTTGGCAGCTTTAAGACTTGTGGACTTCAATTCCCAGAACTCTCCAGCCAGCATATCTGACATAGCATAGCTGACTCTGGGAGTTGAAGTCCACAAGTCTTAAAGTTGCTAAGTTTAAAGAGCCCTCCTTTAAGGCTTCTTTTCCACTTGATCCAGTGATTTTGGGAAAAATTGGGTGCTCAGGATGGAATCTTGTCTTTAAGATATCTTCCCAGCATGCCAAGCAAGTGTTGGAGTGCCCCGGTCTTCCCCATGGACAATCAGTGGCCTGGATGATTTCTCTGTAGGAAAGACACTGCTGGCAATGCTGCTGGGAGCTCCCTGGTGGAAACCAGGAGTGAGAGGTTGAGGGATCCCTCGTGAAAGTGAGTGGGATTCAGAGATACCAAGTTTGAGTTTGGCTCTGCCCCGACTTCTGATGGCCTATCAGCTGGAAGGTGAGGTGGCTGTGTCAATCTAGTCAAAGGCACATCCTGGATGGATCTTGTGGCACTCAGTAGTTTGAAGACAGATTCTTACCGAAAGGCCCCCAAAAGGTCCATTTCTGCCTTGTTCCATTGGGCGGATTCTCTCCAACCCCTGAGCTAAAACAGAATTCATCTCGTTGGGGACCCCATTTTAGACCTGCAAGAGGGCCGCTTTCTTGGTCTTAAAGAGCCAGCCAGGTGAGGCTAGATCTCACGCAAGTTGGGACATCCCTTCTCCACCAGAGACCCTGGAGGAAACGTTAGTCCTGCCCCAAAACAATGGCAATTAATCCTGTGCACAGAGCAGATGGGCGGGGCCCCAAAAATGTGCTGGCGATTATGCTGGGCATTTTCAGATCAGGATAAATCTGGAAAAATTTCCCCTTTTTTTCAAAGGAAAGTCAAATTAACTTTAACTATAGCAAGGAATGTGTTTGGCAGGATGCCAGTTACCTTATGTAGGAAGAAGGACAACTGCATCTGATCCCACCCCTCAAAACAACATTTCATCTGGAAGGTTTTTCTAAAAAGATCAGTAGGATCCATTTAAAAGCTGACAGGATTTCATCCCACAATTGAAATTTTCCTACCTACCTGCATGGGCAAAAGAGCTCAAGCAGGTCAAAGGAATTCCTGATTGTGGGAACGCGGGAACTAGTGTCTTGGAATGTGCGTGCGAAAAGCTATGAACTGGACCAACAACGAAGTATTCTTAGTTAAAAATAATGGGAACTGCTTTGATGTCAGGAAATTCTCATTCCTAAAGTATATATCTATAGTTGGGCAGTGAGAGTTGAATGAGGCTATCTACTAGATTTATAGATGTAAAATTATAATGACCCATAATTCTTTTTTTTTTCTAAAATAAGGAGAATGTGAGATTTTTCTGAATTTTCTAAGTTAAGGAGAACCTAATACAAAATTCTGGACCAGGAAGTTTATGGTGGCTATCTAAAAATTTCTCACCTCCATTTCAATTCATAATAGTCTCAGCAGAGCTACTGATTTTTATCCATTAAGTCAATGTTTTGGAACGTGATTTTCTCCATTTTCATTTCTTCTTTTTCTCTTGTTAATTTTTCCATTACTGACGTTTTCCTGTAAAATATAAGGACCAGAGAGATATTAGCCCTCTTGAAATGTAGAGGCAGGAGGAGTGGAGGAGCCCATATCTAGGATGGCACAGGGCCGGAATATCCCGGTTTTGCTGGGGAGAGGCAGATATGATGGGAGACATGGGGTAGGCTGCTCTCGGGGAACAAGAGCTCGCTGCTTGAAAGCGATCCCTTGTTCCGGCCCCATGAGCTTAGCCCGGGGTACTGGTGACAAGCAAATCTCAGACCCTAGGCTCAGGCGGTTGATACTCAATGCCAGGTCGGTTGTAAATAAAGCTCCCCTCATCCAGGATTTACTCCTAGATGAGGAGGCTGACCTGACATGTGTGACTGAGATCTGGCTGGACCCAGAAGGAGGAGTCCCTCTCTCTGAAATGTGCCCAGATGGGTTGCAGGTGTGGCACCAGCCACGACCCCATGGAAGGTGGGGGGATGAGTGGCTATTATAGCGAAAAAGACCTTCAGCCTACACAGGCTCGGTGCTTCTGAGATTACGGGTTGTGAGGCCCTCTTTGTGAAGTTGGACCTAGGGGTTCAGGTGGGCTTGTTGCTCATGTACCTGCCTCCCAGCTGCGTGTCAACAGCCCTGCCTGTGCTATTCAAGGAGGTAGCTGGGCTGGCAGTGGAGTTCCCCAAGCTTATTGTCTTGGTGGACATTAACCTGTTGCTCAGAGAATCCTCTGGATTGGTGCAGGATTTTATGACCACCATGGCAACCATGGACCTGACCAAAGTAATTTAGGGTGCAACTCATGAGGGGGGCATGCTCCTGACATGGTATTCCCCACAGAGCAGTTGAGCAATGATCTGAAATTAAGGGTCTTAAATATTTTGCCTTTGTCATTTTCTGCTACGGCTTGATTTCAAGGCTTCAATCCTCCTCTGCAGGGAGATGGAACTGATTAGGTGATTCCTTCCCAGGCGCCTGATGGACCCTGAGGGCTTTCAGAGGATACTTTCATCTGCTGGTCCATTACTCTGGGGTGAAGAAACCATCATCTTTCAGCTGTGGCAAGGGGCATGTTTGCCTGGTGCACCAGTTGCGGCCTTATTTGGACCGTGAGTCTCTACTCACAGTCGCTCATGCCTTTATCACCTTGAGATTCAACTACTGCAATGCTCTCTACATGGGGCTACCTTTGAAGAGTGTTTGGAAAATTAAAATTGTGCAAAATGCGGTCGTGCAAACGGTCATGGGCATTCCTAAACATGCCCCTCTTTCTCCAACACTACGTGGATTGCATTGGTTGCTGATTGGTTTCTGGACACAATTCAAAGTGTTGGTAATGACCTATAAAGCCATACATGGCATCGGTACTTGGCGGTACTTGTGGGACCACCTTCTGCCGCATCAATCCCAGCAATTGGTGAGGTCCCACAGAGTTGGCCTTCTCCAGCTCCCATCAACTAGACAATGTTGTTTGGTGGTGCGTAGGTGAAGAGCCTTTTCTGTGGGGGCTTCTGAATCAGCTCCCCCTGGAGATTCGCTCTGCCCCCCCCCTTCATTTATGCCACCAGGCTTGGGGCAGTTAGATCTCAGTCCCCCTGGCCGACCAAATGTTTGTATGGCTGTTGTTTGAATGGGTATGACTGATTTTTAACATAATTGGGGGTTTTAGATTGTCTCTATAGTTTTAATTTAATTGGATTTGCTATTGTATTTGTATTGCATTTGTTTTTATATGTTGTAAGCCACCCTGAGTCCTTGGAGAGGGTCGGCATATAAATCCAATTAATAAAATAAGTAAAATAAAAATAAACATTTCTCACCTATACAGTTCTTCTTTCAATTCATTATTTTCGTGGAGGAGCTCTACTTTCTCGATGGCATATTTTTAAATTTTTGAGCTGAGACTTTCATTTTGTTTTATATTTTTTTCAATCTCCTCTTATTTCTCTGAAGTAATTTTCCTGTAAAATATCAAGAGCAGAGTGAAGTTAGCCCCCTTAGGTTTTTTTATTCAAATTGTAAAACTTGTTTAAAATTAAAACTAATTGAAATATTGAAGAAACGACGAGAAAGTCAGGGTTGAGTCCCGTTTTCCAAAGAGAGAAAGAAAGGCAAATGGAGAGGAAGGAGGACAGAGAGTCCCATTTTCAAGAGGGGAGGAAAAAGAGAAAGAGAGAAGGCAAATGGAGAGGAAGGAGGGTGGATGGGTGGATGGATGGATAGATAGGAATTCTTTCCCCTCTCAGCGAGGGGGCTGCAGGAGAGGCGGGGCAGGCATTCTCACTGCAGAGACCGGCGAAGGTGATTTTCAATGTCGGGTGTGCCGGCGAAGGTTTTTCTTACTTTGAATGTTCTGGGCGGACTGGCAGGGGGATGGGGAGTGCGCGCGCCCGCCTACGCGCCCGACATTGAAAATCACCTTTGCCGGTCTCCGCTGTGAGAAGAACGGAGAGAGAATGAGAGAGAGTGAAAGCGACAGAGCAAGATAAAGAGAAAGTGAGAAAGAGAGAGAGAGAGAAAGGGGGGAGAGAAAGAGATAGCAAGAGAGAGAACAAGAGAGAGAAAGAGTAAGAGAAAGAAAACAAGAGAGAAAGAGTGAGAGAGAGAGAAAGCAAGAGAGAGAGAGAGAAAGAAAACAAGAGAGAGAAAGTGAGAAAAAGAGAGAGAAAGAGGGGGAGAGAAAGAAAGAGAGAGAGAGATGAGAGAGGAAGGAAGAGAGTTAGAGAGAGGAAGAAAGCAAGCAAGAGAGAGACAGACAGAGAAAGCAAGAGAGAGAAGAGTGGAAGGAAGAGAGAAAGAGAAATGATAGAAAAAAGTGGAGAAAAAGAGAAATGAGAAAATATTTGATGACAGGAAAGAGAGAGAAACAGAGAGAGAAGTGACTCTTGATTTAAAGCATATGGTAAAAGCACTTAAATAATAACAGAGAGAAAAAAACCCCAGCCCTCACCTGTTTTTATTAATAGTTACGTTTTTGGTTTTGCTGGTTGTTTTAGTTTTAATAGTAATGGATTTTGGTTTTTTTAAATTATTAATTTCTTTTAATAAAAAAGAAGGGATTTTTTTCTTATTTATTTCTTGTTTGTTTATTTATTTCTATGCGGCCCAGTCCCAAGTGGACTGCCGTTCAGACACTATACTTTTCCGCCCACACCGAAAAAAAATTAGAGGGAACATTGATCACAAGAATGTTATTTTATTCTATCAGGCAAGGTGGATAAGTTCTGTGTCCCATCAGTTTTGGTTTCCACGCAGGGCTTACAGATAGGATTTAGGAAGTGTGCTTTCTGTCTCAAGATTCCTGCTTATAAACCTTCCTAAGAAGATTCAAACACCCTTGATCGTTTTTGGTCTCCAGTTATGGGGCTGTGGAAGCCTGCTTGTATTTGTTATGTGGATAAGGATTTTTTTTTTACGTGGCCCTATATACCATAATAGCCATTTAATACTATTTAAATGTCAGGGTCAGAAATCACAGGTCTGTTGAGATGGTTGTTTTGTTCCTTAGTAAATGAATGGCCAGATTAATGGGGAATAAGAGTAAAGAATAATTGTAGCACCATCGTGTGAAGACAGTCTATATCACATGGCAGACCTTAAACCTTCTCTATCAGTTGGACCAGATGGTCTATGTGCATACTTCCTAAAAAAGCTCTCTTCTGCCATAGCTGAACCACTAAGCATAATTTTTGAAAAATCCTTCAGAACCAGCACACTTCCTAAGCTATGGTAGAAAGCAATGGTCATCCCCATCTTCAAAAAAGGAGTCCCCTCTCTTGTAGATAACTACAGACCAATTTCACTATGCTGCGTCCCATGCAAAGTTATGGAATCAATTATAAACAAATCAATTACTCTCTATTTAGAAACTAACAATTTGCTCTCTAACAAACAATTTGGTTTCAGAAAAAAACTATCCTGCAACCTGCAGCTCCTCCACTGCAAAAATATATGGACAACTCATCTAGATCAAGGGAAATCTACAGATGCAATTTATATTGACTTCTGCAAAGCCTTTGATTCAGTGGTCCACGACAAACTACTCCTAAAACTCAAATCCTATGGCATCTCAGGATCCCCCACAGATGGATTACAGCATTCCTGTCAAACAGACAACAAGTGGTCAAAATAGGAAGCACCATATCCACCCCTGTCTCAGTTAAAAGCGGTGTTCCCCAAGGTAGTGTACTGGGACCAACGCTCTTCATTCTCTACATCAATGACCTTTGCGATTACATCACAAGCAACTGTGTCCTCTTCGCAGATGATGTAAAACTCTTCAACACCACCGATAACACAACTACTCTCCAAAAAGACCTTGACGCTGTTTCTGAGTGGTCTAACACATGGCAACTCCAAATCTCAACTAGCAAATGCTCTGTCCTACACATTGGGAAGAAGAATCTAAACTCCAAATACGAATTTAATAATCAAATTATCACAGATAATCCCCACTCGGTTAAAGACCTTGGTATACTAATAACAAAAGATTTAAGTGCCAAAGCCCACTGCAACAATATAGCCAAGAAGGCTTCATGAGTTGTAAACCTAATCCTACGTAGCTTCTGCTCTGGCAATCTCACACTACTTACTAGAGCTTACAAAACTTTTGCCAGACCCATCCTCGAATACAGCTCATCTGTTTGGAACCCATATCGCATCTCAGACATTAACACCCTTGAAAATGTTCAAAGATACTTCACCAGAAGAGCCCTTCACTCCTCCACTCGAAATAGAATACCCTATGAGACTAGACTTTCAATCCTGGTCCTAGAAAGTTTAGAACTAAGACGCCTTAAACAAGATCTAAGTATTGCCCACAAGATCATATGCTGCAACGTCCTGCCTGTCGGCAACTACTTCAGCTTCAACCACAACAACACAAGAGCACACAAAAGATTTAAACTTAATATTAACCGCTCCAAACTTGACTGTAAAAAATATGACTTCGGTAACCGAGTTGTCGAAGCGTGGAACTCATTACCGGACTCCATAGTGTCATCCCCAGACCCCCAACACTTTACCCTTAGATTATCTACGGTTGACTATCCAGATTCCTAAGAGATCAGTAAGGGGCGAGTACAAGTGCACTAGAGTGCCTTCCGTCCCCTGTCCTATTACTCTCCTATATCTCCTATATTTCTTCTTCTATTCTTTCATTGATATATTCTATTCCTATATATATATGTATATGTATATGTATGTGTATGTATGTATGTATGTATGTATGTATGTATGTATGTGTGTATATGTAGATTGTTCTGAGTTCGGGTTTTGCCCTGTGTAATATTTTGCATGTCTATGCGACGTTTCGGTGAAATCACATCCACCATCATCAGGCTGAAGTTTCCAAGCCTCGTGCTGTTGTAAAATGGAATGTTTGCAACTGTCATTTCTTCCTAGTATATAATGTGGGGGTGTAGATTTGGTTTGAATGTAGCAAATAGATTGGGTGATTATGTTATAGTGATCTGATTGGTTGGTGTAATCATAATTATTAGAAGGATTGACATGGTGATATTTATGAAGTGTTTTTAGCTTAAGGCTGGTTTCCAAGTTTCAAAATTCCAAATTCATAATTATTAGAAGGATTGACAAGGTGATTTTTTGAAGTGTTTTTTTTTTGTTTAAGGCTGGTTTCCAAATTTCTGGTAGGCGGGACGTATCATCTCTTTTATTTATACAAAAGGGGGTCCTTTCAATTTCTATGACTTCTAGAGCAATTCTTCTATATAAATTCTCTGTTTTGTGAAGTATTTTAGTTTTTTCAAAGTCAATTTCGTGCCCTGTTTTTTTAATGTGCTGGACAAGGGAGGAAGTTTTTTCTTCTTTTTTAACTGCATTCACATGTTCTGCAATGTGTTGGCTCACTCTTCGATTGGTTTGTCCAATGTATGTGGCTGCACATGTTTTGCAGGGGATTTCATAGATTCCTTGGTATTCCAATTGGATTTTATCTTTGGGGCTCCTTAGGATATTAGATATTTTTTGGTTAGTGCAAAATGAAGTTTTGATGTTATGTTTTTGATCATGTACATGTGATTTTCAAACATCTGCTACTTTCTCCACAGATATAATGCTCTGCATTTGTGTGCAACTTGTGGTCTCAAAGTAAACCCAGCAATCCTGGAGTCACCATCATGTGCAACAATGTTGGAAGAATGCTCACATCTGAATATTACCTCTGGCTGAAGACCTGCTCTATATTACAGTACTGTGAGGCAGACAGATAGAAAATGAAAAAGAATCGTAAGAGCCCTGTTTGATCAGACTAAAAGCACTTTTATCCCAGGATCACGTTTCCATTATGGCCAGTCAGAAGCCTCTCAATGTATTGTGTAAGCAGCACACAGAAGCAACAGGTTCCATCTGCTGATATTCTCCATCAATCCATATTTGCAATCCATACCCATATTTGAAATCCCATTTCTTCTAATCCTGGAGGTTTTATGTGGTCATTACAAAAATAAGTCATTAGTTGATTTCCCCCCTGTATGACTATATTTATCTCTCTTTTGATTGCCTTCTACTCTTATTTATTCAGGATAAAGTTGCCTTTCAAAGTTGCTTTTTCCAAAGACGGTCACATTGAAGCACAAAATAAATTGGCAAAAATCGCCGATTTTTGGCGATTTTCAACCTTTCTTTGCTTCTGCGCATGTGCGGAAGCAAAGAAATAGCTGAAATCTCTCACATGTGAATGTCCTCACCTGAGATTTCGGCAATTTTCACTGATTTCTTTGCTTCTGCGCATGCAGAGAAGCAAATTCTTGCATGGGAGTGTGTGCACCCACATCAGCATCCGGGATTGATACGGTAGGGAAAGAAGGTAAGTGCGGCCCTTCACTGGTCTAATGTCCAGCAGTGGGTTGCTCCCGGTTCAGCCTGGTTGTCTGAACTGGTAGCAGTGGCAGTGGGAGACTCCGCCCAGCCACCCAGGATTGTGCACGTGAGTGAGCATGTGAACTGGTAACAAAACCATTTATAATCCACCACTGCTAATGTCAACAAAAAACCCCAAAGGTGCAGGTACAGACTACATAAAACCTGGCTCAAAAACAGGAACTGCATGGAGCCACAGGTGCACCCGTGTTTCGGCATGCGTGAAAGCAAAAAACCCTCATTGAAACATAGGCACACCTGCGGCCCGCGCCCAATTTTGCTACCTCCAAAGGTAGAAGAACATACGAGCCGTGGCAGTGAGCGCAATTTAGCATTCTGGCTCATAGCCCACCACTGGACCTAGAGGACATTCCTTTTCTGCCATAGCATCCACCTTGTGGACATTCTTCCTCCAGATATCAGGATGGCCCCACGCCCTGTTGGCCTTTCATAAAGCCATGAAGGCCTGGTTCTGGGCTCAGGGAACCAGCTTCTTTGTTGTACTAATAATTTGGGTTGGATGTTTTTCAACTGCTTTGTATTTTAACCCTAAAAGCCAGTTACAACAGCATCAGAATTTAAAAAAAAAAGATGTTTCAGCCTTTAGGGTTCCCTGTTTGTTCCACTGGATAGATGCCACCTGCTCTTGGGCCAAATCTAAAAAGGGTCTAGTATTAAGTTCTTTTAATTATTGCTTTTTGTTACATTTACATTTTAAAAAAACTTTTTTACTTTGTTTCTAAATGCTGGCAATTTTGTAAGTGGGTTCACTTTAACCGTTGTGTAGAGGTTACTAGGGCGTTCAGTAAATGCCAACACTTAAGTACAGTGGTACCTCTATTTAAGAACGCCTCTACTTAAGAACTTTTCTAGATAAGAATCGGATGTTCAATATTTTTTTGCCTCTTCTTAAGAACCATTTTCTACTTAAGAATCCGAGCCCGGAAAGGTTTCCCAGGGAATTTGAGAGCGGCACGAAGGCCTGGCCAGTTTCCTGCCATTCCCCCTTTAATCCTGGCCATCTCAAGCTTTCTGGACTGCCAGAGGAGCCTTTCAGTGGCGCTTAAGGAGGCTTTGGCAGTCCAGAGTGTACGAAGCATTTTCCTTTCTCTGGGCGCTTGGAGAGGGAATAAACCTCTGCCAGCGCCCAGAGAAAAGAAATGCTCCCTTCACTCTGGGCAGTGACTGTCCTCCTCCTCTTCTTCCTCCTCCTCCTCCCACCCAAATTCTGAGCTTTTATTTCTTTCCTAATGGGTTTGCACGCATTATTTGCTTTTACATTGATTCCTATGGGAAAAATTGTTCTACTTACAAACTTTTCCACTTAAGAACCTAGTCACGGAACGAATTAAGTTCTTAAATAGAGGTACCACTGTATTATTTTTTTAAGGGAAAACTAAGAATATCTATGGATCAGGCCGGGTTCCACTTACCTTCGCTACCGGTGCGCATCGTGATGTTGCACGAATGCAGGTGCCACACTTGTACACGTGTGTGCCTTCCTGCAATTTCACTTGTGGACATGCTCAGAAGGTGGTTTCAGGCCAAAACACAGCTGTGGACCCACTCAGCTGTGCTTTGGATGAAGAAATATAGGTGGGTATTAACGTGCGGGCAGGAGGGGGGGCTTTTTCCACAGTAGAGGAGAAGAAGCCATGCAAACAACAACCAAAAAAATCACTGAAAATTCCAAAAAAAGAGAGATGGTGAAAGCACAGACCTGCAGAGACAGAATCTGATCAATGACGCCTAAATTACATTACCAGCAGGTTGCTAACGGTTTGGGAGATCTGGTCCGAACCGGGAAGAACCCACCCAGGCGAAACGGGGGGCATGCCATTCCGTTGACCGAAATGGAGCGTGTAGGCTCACTCCATTGCCGTTGGATGTGCATGCGCTGTGCATGCGCAATGGCGCGATTGCGGTAAAAATTAACGGGTTTTTTGCTTCCATGCATGCAGAAGGAGATTTCTCGCTGCCACGCCTAGAGCAGCAGCTGGGGCCAGCAGCAAAAGCGTTCTGCCCCATCTCCGGCCATGTGGCCTGCACTTTGATCTCCCGGGCCACAGGAGAGATTCCTGCAGTGTGGGAGAGCACAGAATAGGCCGTGCGGCCAGAATTGGGGCCACCCACCCTGCTCCCTGTGCCATAGCCCCTGCAGGAGGTGATCCAGGTAAGCGGGGCGAGGGTCTGGCGAGGGGAGTGAGGGCAAGGGGCATGGCGGAGGGAGCGAGGTTGAGTGGCGCAGCGAGCGAGGGTGAGCAATGCAGCGGGGGAGTGAGGGCGAGTGGTGCAGCAAGGGGAGCATGCATGGAAGCAAAAAATCCCGGAAATCATGCACACGTCTTTGCACAATATTTAGCTTCTGCACATGCACAGAAGCCAAACTGTGTGCCGGGCATGGGTGCATGCCGGGTGCGCTTGCAGTGGTGCGCTCCCAGCGTGTTCCGATAGGACTGTGGTTGGTAGCCTGCCCCGAACCTATAGATGCTACTCTAGTCTCCTACCTTAAAATTACTGTTCCTTCTTATTATATGTAGCTTTCAATATGCTATAAAATGCTGCAGAATTTGCCCAATTCCTCATATTTCTTCCCTCACCTGTGTCTCCAGATATTTCCTCAAGAAGATGAAAGTATAATCTAGAAATTGCACAAATCCTTTCCATCTTGGAGGTAATAAGCAATCAGAAGGAAATGACTTTTAATACAATCAATTGCATTCGATTAAGGAAAATATAAAGTCATCTTTGAGTCACATTTGACTCCTGATGATTCCAGGAAAATGTCTATATAATGGTCTCATCAGTAATAGAGAAGTGATATGTTCCTGTCTTCTCCAAGATATTTCCCCACCTCCTAGAAAAAACATATAGCCCTGCGATTTTCCAGTGGGCTACCATCCAAATGCGCACCAGGCCCCAAGTCAGCTAAATATTGCCACTTGATTGTCAGTTTATTCAACTCCGTCAGAGCAAGATAATACCTGGGTTCACACATCACACTAAATCAGTGGTTTTCAATATTTGCAACTTTAAGCTTGATGGTCTTCAGTTCCCAGAGTATACTGGCTAGGAAATTCTGGGAATTGAAGTTTATTTACTTTGAAGTTGCCATGGTTAAGAAACACTTTTAAGTCAGGAATTTGAAATATTATTTTAATAATAATAATAATAATAATAATAATAATAATAATAATAATAATAATAATAATTTATTAGATTTGTATGCCACCCCTCTCCGAAGACTCGAGGTGGCTTACCTAATAAGCTACAGTGTTAGCTGGTTTAGAATGCCATGATCCTTCCTTCCTTCCTTCCTTCCTTCCTTCCTTCCTTCCTTCCTTCCTTCCTTCCTTCCTTCCTTCCTTCCGCAAAGGAAGGACATATAGGCTCTACTTTAGGTAGCAAATAGGCTCTACTTTAGGTAGCAAAATTACTTAGGATGGTCCTGATCAAGGTGAACCAACTCTTTCCTTTCAGTTTCTTATACACTGCTCAAAAAATAAATAAATAAAGCGAACACTTAAATAACAGAATATAACTCCAAGTAAATCAAACTTCTGTGAGATCAAACTGTCCACTTAGGAAGCAACAGTGATTTACAATCAATTTCAAATGCTGTTGTGCAAATGGAATAGTTGTGCAAATGAAATATTCAATGAGAATATTTCATTCATTCAGATCTAGGATGTGTTATTTGAGCGTTCCCTTTATTTATTTATTTTTTGAGCAGTTTATATGCCCTAAGGCAGTGTTTCCCAACCTTGGCAACTTGAAGACAGCTGGACTTCAACTCCCAGAATTCATTCCTTCCTTCTGGGAGTTGAAGTCCAAATATCTTCCAGGTGCCAAGGTTGGGAAACACTGCCCTAGGGTCCCATTGACAAAAAGCCAGCAATGCTGCAAAAATACTACCAGCGAGTCTCAGGGTTCATTCAGCTGTTTGACACTGTTTTACGCTTAGCCCTCCCCCTCTTGCAGAACGGAGCCAAAAGCATAGAGCGAACTACAGGTTCCAGCATGCTTTTGCCTTTAGCATGCCGATGAACGGTCGGTGTGTAAGAGCGAACTATGCTTATTTGCTTTTGTTGGATCCTGAATCCATGTAACATTCGGATCACTGGTTGTTAAGTGCGAAATGAATGTACCGATGTTGCTTTCCAGTAATCATTTCCCTCTTTTCTGTTGCCAGCCCTCGATATAGGATATAGGATAAAAAACTTTTAAAGTTTTTTGGTGTTTTTTTTAAAAAAAATATAATTTACAGTATAATAAAAAAACTTTATAATAGGTTTTTTAATAATTATTTTTTTGGGGGTGAAATCTAATCACTTTAATAACTTAAATACACTTTGGCTCTATTTTGGCTTCCCATGTAGTGATACAGTCAAAGATAGTACAGTACAGTAGATCTTTCTCAGTGCTAAAACAAGATTTCATTAGACTCACAAATTGCTATGGCACATAGTACAGCTACAAGAGATCACTGATAAATGATCAATCAAGATTGGCAAATTCTCTTTATAATTTCTTAACACTGCAACATGTAGCCTCTGTATAACATCAGTAAATTTTAGGATACTTTTCTTACCGCATTTAGTAGCCATACTTAAAATTCATAGCCCTTATTAACAAGATGATTTGTGATGCTAATGAAGCTGTTTTCTAAACTCTTTTGTAATGTTTGAGCTGTTATAAAAATTGCTTTTCTGTTCATTTAGCACTTCAAATAATCTAGGCTAAATTACACATTGTCAGAAATTGATGCTGGGAATTGAGAAATTAAAGTGCCAAGATACAAGAGTCCTTTTGGAGAATGCTGATTTATTTTATTGATTGATTGATCAAATTTATGTAGCCAGGAAGTAACTGGGCTGCCTATCATTAATTATCTATCATCTCTGAGAAGGAAATTTCAACAAGGTGTTTTCCACTAATCCCAATTTAGCCAGTTTAGTAATTGATATATGCAACTGGGCACCAAATTACATTCAGATTCAAATGTGTGGAAACAGTTTTTCAGAAATTCTAGTCATAAAATATTTATAATTGTATTGGTAAGAACTAGAATTCTCAATTGGATTTAGAAAAAAATGGAAAAACGACAGTTCACAATATATGGCTTTGATTCACAGGCCTTGTAATAACTATAGTTTTCAAGTGTAAGATTATGTTGAGTTATCTGCTATATAAAATAGACAATGCTATCATTTGAACACCCAGAAGCTATAGCAAATCTAACAGTGCCCCCAGTCTGCATAATTGATTGCACAACAGAGTGGAAGGAGATGGGCAACACATCCAGGGGTGGGCTATTGCCCGGACGGGGAGAGGAGGGACACAGTGGGGTAGTGAAAATGGAGCTCCACCCCAGAGCACCCAATTTGCACTGAAAGATGTTGAAAGAAAATGCAGGGTGTCCTGCAGAAGTAATGCCCATATTGTGGTAGTAAAAATTTTGGTAGCCCTTCACTGAACACATCTATCAATCAATCCTAATCCGAGCAGATGATATGCCCAGTTCTGGGTCAAGTTGTTGATGAGTTATTGGATTTATTTGAAGTGAATCTTTGTACAATTTTTAACTCTGCCAAGATTCAAGATTGAACGTTTATAAGCTCTTTGGCACAGATATTGGTTTGGTTTAATGTGATAATCCAAAGAAAATAATTGTAATTATAATATAATGTGTCTTTCATTATCATTCAATAACCATTGTGAAGTCTAGCTCCAAAGATCTGAAATAAAATAAAATTTCTTGGAATTATATGGAACTTTGTGTGCACGATGAGTCAAATATTCAATTCCTAAAATGCAATATGAGCAAGTTAAATAGTCCCAAAAGCCATCTATTTTGCCTGAAGAATTCCACTTTTATAATTTGTATTTTCATTTGAGTATGGGAATTATAATCCAGGACAGGACAGGAAAAAGTCAACTCTGTTGGTTGGCCTTATTTACCTTGCATTTCTCTGATCTGCCTTTTTGGGATGTTTCATCCATAAAATAGCTCAGAGCCTCAATGGCTCATTGGACATTTCAGGAAGATGAAAGTCCTCAATATTTTTGAACAGGCTTCTACAATGGAGAATTCCCTTCATGTATGATGTGTCTTGGAGTTACAAGTCCAGTGCACATGGAGGCCACCAGATTGGGTACAGCTTCTCTAAAAAAACCCTAGGCTTTATATGACCTTAACTGTTTTATTAAATATGACATGGCGCCTATGCTTTGTTTTTATTGATTTATGTCATGTTCATTAGTTGCTTGAAAGTGTACTCCTTTGTTGTAGATTGTGTAAGTCTACCAACACTGAGCAATACAGCAGAAAACCCATAAATACCAGGGGCAAATTTCAGATGGGCACTAGTAAGGCTAGCCAAACAGGGTTAGCAGCATGTTTAATGACAAGTCACTTTAATCTAGTACAGTGATACCTTGTCTTACAAACTTAATTGGTTCCGGGATGAGGTTCTTAAGGTGAAAAGTTTGTAAGACGAAACAATGTTTCCCATAGGAATCAATGGAAAAGCGATTAATGCGTGCAAGCCCAAAATTCACCCCTTTTGCCAGCCGAAGCGCCTGTTTTTGCACTGCTGGGATTCCACTGAGGCTCCCCCCCATAGGAAACCCCACCTCCGGACCTCTGTGTTTTTGCAATGCTGCAATTTCACTGAGAATCCCCTCGCTGGGAAACCCCACCTCTGGACTTCCATTGCCAGTGAAGTGCCCGCTTTTGCGCTGCTGGGATTCCCCTGCTGGGATTCCTTGCAGCATCACAAAAACACGGAAGTCCTGAGGTGGGGTTTCCCATGGAGGGGAGCCTCAGGTGAATCCCAGCAGCGCAAAAATGGGTGCTTCGCTGGCAACGGAAGTCCAGAGGCGGGGCATCCCAGCGGTGGCGGTGGGTTTGTAAGGTGAAAATAGTTTGTAAGAAGAGGCAAAAAAATCTTAAACCCCGGGTTTGTATCTCGAAAAGTTTGTATGACGAGGCGTTTGTAAGATGAGGTATCACTGTACTCCACACTCAACGTGTAGTCCTCAATGGAACTGCATCTACATGGAGGGACATATACAGTGGGGTACCCCATGGATCTGTTTTAAGGCCAGTACTCTTCAACATATTCATCAATGATGTGGATAAGGGTATAGATGAAGAACTCATCAAATTTTCGGACAACACCAAGCTAGCAGGAATAGCCAACACTCCAGAAGATAAGCTTAAGATATAGAAGGATCTTGATAGATTTGAATTTGGACATTATCTAACTAAATGAAATTCAAAGATGAAAAAAGTAAGGTTCTACATTTAGACAAGTAAAATAAAATGCACAGATATAGTATATGTGGTACCTTGTTCAACAGCAGTAACTGTGAGAGGGATCTTGGAGTCCTAGTGGACAATCACTTAAATATGAACCAGCAGAGCGCTACAGTGAGCAAAAAACCCAACATAGTTCTAGGCTGCATAAAGAGAGGGATAGAATCAAGATCATACAAAGTGTTAATACCACTTTATAATGCCTTGGTAAGGCCACACTTGGAATATTGCATTCAGTTTTGGTCGCCACAATTTTAAAAAAATGTTGAGACTCTAGAAAGAGTGCAAAAAAGAGCAACAAAATGATTAGGGGACTGGAGGCCAAAAGATACAAAGAATGGTTGCTGGAGCTGGGTATGTCTAGTCTGATGAAAAGGACTAGGGGTGACATGATAGCAGTGTTCCAATATCTCAGAGGCTGTCACAAAGGAGAGAGTCAAGCTATTCTCCAAAGGCCTGACAGTAGGACAAGAAGCAATGGGTGGAAACTAATCAAGGAGAGAAGCAACTTAGAACTAAGGAGAAATTTTCTGATACCTAAAACAATCAATGGAACAACCTGCCTCCAGATGTTGTAAATGCTCCAACACTGGAAGTTTCAAATAAGCGATTTGTTAACTATTTGTCTGAAGCGGTGTAGGCTTTCCTGTCTAAGCAGGAGGTTGGACTAGAAGACCTCCAAGATCCCTTCCAGCTCTATTATTCTATTTTTTCTCTTCACAAATTCTATTTTATAACAAAACATATACGCCTTAAAATATATCAATAAGATATATATACATTTTCAATATTTCATAAACCAATATCTTATTTTGCACCTTTTTCAACTCTTATTCTTCAGTCTGACCCAACACTCCTCTCTCACAACCTTCATCCCCTTCCTACTTTCTTACTCCTTCCCTCCCCTTTCTCCTTCCCTCCATTCATCCTCTATTAACACTCTATATTTTCTACTTCTTTTCACTCCTCTAACTTCCCCTTCTACTTTTTCTTCCTCCCTCTAATACCGTTCCCTGAGTGTCTCCTATCCTCACTCAATTTATATTTGACAAACTGATATTATGTTCCTTATTTTCATACTTGCGGTGCCACTTCTCAAATTATTATTTTTGTTTCATTGCTATGTTTATAATTTCTACAACCTTGGCATATGTTACATGACTCTAATGTCACCTAATCCCCTAATTTTGTCTCCTGGGCCAACCACCAATTAATTCAATTTTTATTCTTAAAATATTGCTATAGCTTAATTTTTTTAACTATCATTTCTTGTGGAGCTCTATTATTCTATTTTATTCTTTTCTATTCTATTCTATTCTATTATTTGTTTGTTTTTGTCAAGTACATATTGGTAGTATACAAAGATATAACAATGTTTATATACATGATACTAATAAGAGAGGAAACAATAGTATAGGGGACAGAAAGCATGCTGGTGCACTTATGCACGCCTCTTACTGATATCTTAGCAATCAAGTCAACAGTGGATAGTCTAAGGGTAAAGTTTTGGGGGTTAGATGATGATACTACAGAGTCAGGTAGTGAATTCCATACATTAACTACTCGGTTATGAAAATCATATTTCCTGCAGTCAAGTTTGGTGCAGTTTACTTTAAGTTTGTATCTGTTATGTGCTCATGTGTTGTTGTGTGTGAAGCTGAAGTAGTTGTTGACAGGAAGGATGTTGTAGTAGATGATTTTATGGGCTATACTTAGGTCGTGTTTTAGCTGACATCGATCTAAGCTTTCTAAACCTAGGATTGTAAATCTAGTTGCGTAGGGTATTCTGTTGGGAGTAGAGGAATGGAGGGCTCTTCTAGTAAAGTATTTCTGGACATTTTCTAGAGTGTTTCTGTCCAAAATGTGATGCGGGTTCCAGATAGATGAGCTGTATTTAAGGATTGGTCTGACAAAAGTTTTGTATGCTCTGGCTAGTATGAGATTACCGGAGCAGAAGCTATGTAGGATTAGGTTAACAACTCTTGAAGCCTTTTTGGCGATGTCCTTGCAGTGGGCTTTGACACTTAGGCCATTTAATATTTATTTATTTTATTTATTTATTTTGTCCATTTCCTGAGTGGCTCCTATCCTCACTCAGTTTATATTTGACAGACTGATATTATGTTCCTTATTTTCATACTAGCCTTTCATACTAGCCTTGGAATATGAGTATTCCAAGGTCCTTAGCGAGTGAGGGTTGTCTGCAAGGTCTTGTTTATTCAGCCTGTATTTGGTGATCTATTTGCCAATGTGTAGGACAGAGCATTTGTTGGTTGAGATTTGGTCCGGAGAGAGACAAAGGCAGCTGAGAATCGGGGCGAGGGAACTCAGATGCCGCCTTCTCTCCAAACAACCCGTCAGGCCTGCTGCGGTTTGCGCCCGGGCGGGGCGGCTGACTGGCCTCGGATTTCTCCTTGCCTTTGAGCGAGGAGGAGGAGGCGGCCGACGAGGCGGGCGGCAGAAGCCGGCCTCGGTCACGTGGTGCCGACGCAGAGGAGCAGCTTCTGTCGCCTGCAATTTTCCGCCGGCTGCTCATCGCCCGGCTTTTTCTGGATATGCTCCCCAGACGCGGCTTTGTGGTAGCAGAGTCAGGCCGAAGTCGCCGACGTCTTGCGTCGCTTCGCCTTTGCCGCGCGGCTCAGGTGACTCTTCTGCCCGGCGGCGATGTAAGGAAAGCCCGACGCTCACTCCCTCGCTCGCTTCGAGGAACCAGCTTCACCTGCTAGGGCTGATGTAGGAGTTTTTTTAAAAAAGGCCCTCCCCTGCCCGGCTCTAGGAGTTCAAGGGGCGGCCTTTCTTTTGGGAAGGTGAGTCTGGGGTCGGCGGCCGCTTCTGTCCTTCCTTGGGATGGCGGGAGGAAGGGGCTTCCTGAGCACAGAGAGAGGCGAAAAAAATGGGGCTGCTTCGGATGGGATCCGCCTCTGAATTATGGAACTAGGCCATCGAGAGGGTCTGACCGTGTTTTTAAGGCAGACCCTTCCCGGCGACGAAGCTTGCTTTTTTGTGGTGGCCCCGATAATCTTTTGACGAAGGACCAATAAAGGACGAAGAGGTAAAATTCCAGGACTGAGAGCTGGGGCTGGAAGGAGGAAGAGAGCAACGTATTGAACTGAATTGAATTTTTCTAAGCCTTTCTGCTGAACTAAAAAACCTCTTCTCCCTCTTGATTGGGTGATTTTTTGAGTTTTTTAAAAATAATAAAAAGAATAATTTAATATTTATTTAATATCACGTTTGTTTATTTTTCTCAAAAGAGATGCTTTATTTGGGACAAACTCTTAAGTTTGCATCCTCCCACTTTTGCTGCTATGTGAAGGGAATGATTTTTCTAAAATTGCATGCTGATTGATTTGACTGACTGACTGACTGACTTTTTATGGTTTGGGTTTTTTTATTTTTATGTATTTATTTATTATTTAGATTTGTATGCCACCCTTCTCCACAGACTCGATTATAAATTATAATAAGATTACAATTTAAATTAACTGGATTTGGGACGTTATATATTGTTTCATTATGTGTTGTAAGCCACCCTGAGTCTTCGGGGAGGGGTGGCATAAAAGTCCAATTAATAAATAAGAAATAAATAATATGATGCCCAACTCCTGAAGGACTCTGGGCGTAAATGCATATGCCATCTAAACATGAAGGTGGCATCCTTTTTTCCTTCAGAAATTATACTTTCACTCCGATAGCAATATGTATAGAAGCTATCGACTGTTAAAAACTAATTTAATTCATCAGTGGAAGCCTATGTTGACTTAATGGAAATATTCATTATTCTAATTAAGGTTAAGTTCTTAGATAGATGGGCATTGCTTTCGATTCCTCCTTAGATAAATAAACATTTTAAAAAGTTTCTTCAATTGGAAGTCTTCTGGATTTGGGGAAGTCTTCTGGAGTCTGCAGAGAGGGGCGGCATACAAATTTAATAAATAATAATAATAAATATTAATAATAATAATCAAATCCCTTCCTTCCCATTCAAATAAATTATATGAAAGTTATATGAATGTGTTGCTGTCGTATGTTTTATTGTGGAGGTAATATTAAATCTATATGCCCTTTCTTTGTACAGTAGATCAGTGATTTTCAACCTTTTTTGAGCCGCGGCACATTTTTTACATTCATGAAACCCTAGGGCACATTGAGTGGGAGGAGGGTGGGGGCTAAAAAAAGTTTGGACAAAAAAATTATCTCTCTCTCTTCCTCCCTTTCACTCTATTTTTCTCCCTCTTTCTCTCTCTTCCTTCCTCCCCCTCTCTGTCCATCCCTCTTTCTTTCTCTCTTCCTTCCTCTCTTTTTTGCTCTCTTTCTATCTCTCCCTCCTTCCCTGCCTCTCTTTCTCTCTCTCTTGCTTTCTTTCTCTCTCTCTCTTGCTTTCTTTCTCTCTTGCTTTCTTTCTCTCTCTCTTTCTCTCTCTTGCTTTCTCTCTCTGTCTTGCTTTCTTTCTCTCTCTCTCTTGCTTTCTTTCTCTGTTTCTCTCTTGCTTTCTTTCTCTCTCTCTCTCTTTCTCTTGCTTTCTTTCTCTCTCTTGCTTTCTCTCTCTCTGTGTCTTGCTTTCTTTCTCTCTCTCTTGCTGAGCTTCGCGGCACACCTGACCATGTCTCGCGGCACACTAGTGTGCCACGGCACACTGGTTGAAAAACACTGCAGTAGATTTCTTTTTAGGTAAATGGTGTTAAGTTTCTTCAACTGGACAATTTAGAGAGTTCTTAAATTTAAAAAAACTCTGGATGATGCTAAAATATGTTCCTTCCATTCAGATTAAAATTGCTATGGAATTATTGTTGCCTTATGTTACATTATAGAGGTAATGTTAATTTTATATGTCCTTTCTTTGAAATCATTTTAATGAATGACACTATGTTATTGGTTATGCAGATGAATCATGGCTATTTATCATTCCCACAAACATGATGATGCTAAATAACTACAAAGAAAAAAAATCCACATCTTTCTGGAGGCTATTTTTTATTTGAAGGATAGTTGAATAATTTTCAAAATTGTGGAGAAAGTTAAAATACTGTACTTGCATATCTAAGTGAATGAACAAAAGCTTTCTAGAACTTTGTTTTTAACTTCAGCTGAGTGGTGCAAATTAATCATAGCCCCCTTTTCAAATTCATCTGGCTTTTTAATTTTAGCTTGGAACAGTTCAGTTTTTTGAAATGGATTTTAGTTATAGGGTATGATATAATAATCATCAGTGGCTAGTATTGAGACAGTGTCAGAAATTTAGATTCTGCTTCTATGAGACACTCGTATAGTAGTGTTGACAAACCATAGATGGCCAGCTAAATCTACCACTCTAATTTAATTTATAAACATACTCTGAACTTCCTAAACACAAATCTAATAAATACATGAAAAAATATACTAATTGTATTGAATTGAAAAATCTGGCCAACTAAATCAAAATTTCAACAAATCTTGTCTAGTTGAACAGTGGAGTAGGGCGTACTTGTATTTAGCACTTAGAAACACTTGGTCTGTGAAGGATCTCATGTGTAGACTAGCTGAAAAAAAATCCTAGAAGGCAATGGCAAGACCATTTCCATATTGTAGCCAGGGGTGGGCTACTGCCCGGACTGGGAGGGAGGGAGATGCAGTGGGGTAGCAAAAATGGAGCTCCATCCCAGAGCATCCAATTTGCACTGAAAGATGATGAAAGAAAATGCAGGGCGTCCTGCATAAACAACGCCCACAGTGTGGTAGTAAAAAGTTTGATAGCCCTTCACTGATTGTAGCCCTCCACCCCCGCAAAAAACCCCACTTTATGAATCTACCTATGTTGTCATCAGGAATAAAATTCAACTCAAGGATTTGATTACCGGTACATTATTGCCTTCCCGTTCTTTGAAGATTTTTCTGAATTCTGATTATTTTATTTATTTATTTATTTATTTTATTTTATTTATCATACAAATATGGTATTGTATTGTAGTATGTTTAACATAATATAAGTATAAAGTAGAGATAGAAAAGATAAAGAGACATTAGGACAGGAACGGTAGGCACTTATGCACTCTTAGAAAAGGGGAGAAGTCTATTGTAGATAATGTAAGGTTGAAGATTTTGGGATTGGGGGAAGAAATAACAGAGTCCGGTAGTGAATTCCAGGCCACTCTATTGCTGAAATTGTATTTTCTGCAGTCTAGTTTGGAGCGATTTACATTTAGTTTGTATCTATTGCATGCTCCTGCGTTGTTGTTGTTAAAGGTGAAGTAGTTGCCAACGGAGTACATTGTGATGTATGATTTTATGAGCAACAGTTAAATCAGTTCGGAGGCGGCATATTCCTTTCAAATGATGATACCAAAAATGGACTGTATATTCACTAATTAACTCTATGCATACATTTACTTCCTCTGGCTCTGATTTGGCAATTGAAGTCAATAAAGAGAATGTTTAGCATTATATTTGATAAGTTGACTGCAACATTTATATAAAGAATTTGGTTTTGCATGGGTTTTATTGTATATTGTGAGATTATGAGCATCTCTATTGGGTTGGCAGTATTACAGGATCGATATGACATTAATAATCCTGTGGAATAGACAGTCACCTTGTACAAATATGATAGGTCCCACAAAATAATTTATATATGAAAATATTTTTGTACTGCTTTAAAATGAGCACATTATGTCCCATTTATATGCCAGTGTCAAATGAGATAACAATGAGTTTCCTCCCATTTATCTTAATATATCAACTGTGCGTTGGTGCTTTTTGAAAGAAAAAGAGATAGAAACATAGAAACATAGAAGTCTGACGGCAGAAAAAGACCTCATGGTCCATCTAGTCTGCCCTTATACTATTTTCTGTATTTTATCTTAGGATGGATATATGTTTATCCCAGGCATGTTTAAATTCAGTTACTGTGGATTTATCTACCACGTCTGCTGGAAGTTTGTTCCAAGGATCTACTACTCTTTCAGTAAAATGAGATGAATTGAGGAATCTGCCACATATAATATAGATCCTGGACCAGGGAAGAGGAGGGAAAGATAAGGGAAGTGAGCTACTGCTTTATAGATTAGCTTCTTTGTCCTTCGTATGCACAGGAATCTGTTCCCCAAATATTGCTTCTTTTGTTTTTCATAGCAATACCAGTAATGCAATTATATTTCTTGAGCATCATACAATTCTCAATAATAAATTCTTTGAATTTAGTTAACCTGGTTTTCTGGTATCTTCAGTATTGAAGATGTTGATAATATCTTGTCTTCATTCTCACAGTGGATCTACTTCCTATCTATTGTCTTTCTACCCAGACATGAATGGAAGAAAGCTCCATTTTTCAGATGAGAGACCTGCCTCTGAGCACACTTATTTTGGAATGGACCTACACCTGCTTTTAACATTGTTGTTGTCCTCTACCAACAATTTGTAATACATTAAGGCCAATGTTGCAAATACAGAACTAAAGAATTCACATGCCTTCTGTGGAACTAGAGGGTTATTAGAACTAGAAGGAAGTTTAAGCAGATTCTGTGACATTCGTACTCTAAGAGCAAACAGAATATATTGTAATTTCTAGGGTTCCTAATACTAAAAAGCCCAGGAAGTTTATGGAACTCCCTCAATGTGCTAAAGTTTCTTAGCTCACAGCATTTCAAGGAATTGGATTTAAAAATTGGTTCTGTGACTTTTCTCTGAAAGTGTGATCTGTATGACGGTAAGACATAGAATGGAGTTCCATATAATACACATGTCTTAAAGAACCCACAGTTATTCATTATTGGACTTCTAGACCATTCAGAAGCCGTGATTCTCAGCCATTTTATGATGGCGTAGAAATCAAGCAAGAGCCAAGGATAAATGCACGTAAGAGAGGGGGAGGATAGGAGAAATGTGGAAGATTTTTTTGAGAAATAACTCTTGAAACAATATCCTGTAAAATCTTAACAGGAAAACTGATAAACAAAATAATGTGTTTATGGAAAAAAACCTCCTTATGTTTGGTTCCAAAAAATAGTGCTTTCTATGATAGGAACATGAGAACTGTGGGAGAACTCATTTTTCTTCACTGTTAATATCTTTTTCACTGCTGTGATTAGTTGATGAAATAACATCGATGAGCTATAAGTTGGCATGGAAGGTGCTGTAATACTTGTAGTTTGGAGTTGAAACTCTCATTGTTAAAGGAGACAATCACACCTTGACTTTTAGATATGCTCACAAATACATGCATAGCATTTTTGGTTAATCGTTACAATATTGCTAATGTTTTTTTCTGTTCCAGCAATGGAAAATCCTGAAGTGCTTGTAGGCAGCTGCAGTACTCAGGATGATGAACATTTATACAGTGTAAAACATCATCAATGTGCCAGCTTCTGGAAGATCAGTTAAGAAGAAAACTTAATTTTTTCTTTATGAATCCCTGTGAAAAATTCTGGGCCGAGGAAGGAAACCGTGGAAGCTGGGCATACAAATTGTGAAAATAGCTATGGTCACTATCCAGGTGAGATACACAGCTGCAGTACAATTATTACTTACACATTTTTAGCTACTGCTATATAAATTCAAGAAATTATAACCAGTTGAGTGACAACCTCTGATTTACTGCTTCTTTAGAGACTTGTGTTTTTAGAACCATCTGTACGGTTGGTATTTGAAACTTTCAGACCTTAATACAGGCAGTCCTCGACTTATAACCATTTGTTTAGTAACTGTCTAAAGTTACAAGGGCTTGGTCATATGATTAGAATTTGGGCGCTTGACAGCCAGCATATACTAATGATGGTTGCAGCATCCTAGAAACATGTGACCTGCATTTGCAATCTTCCCAGTTGGCTTCCAACAAGCAAAGTCAATAGGGAAAGCTGGATTTATTTAGCAACCACATAATTCAATCAATTACTGCAGTGATTCATTTAAAAACCATGCGCCCCCCCCCCCCCCCCACATATTTAAAAATAAAATCAGGTACAACTCATGTAATAATTGCCTTGCTTAGCAATAGAAATGTTGGTCATAATTGTGATTGTAAATCAAGGACCATCTGTAAGTATTGAAATGACCTGTGTTCTTACACACTGAATATTTTGGAAGAAAATATTTTTGTCAAGTATTTAGTATTGACAAATTTAATAATATTATATGTATCTTCATCATATGTTCTTCATCTGTGTTGCAAAAGAACTTTCATAAGTGTCAGCTAACATAGCTATCTCGTTTAGGAATTATAGAACTTTTAGTCCAAATATTTGATGGATGCTGGATTGGGGTAATGAACAGAATAGGCTATTAGTCAAGTGGAGAGAATGAACAATATCAAGATTATAGTTGCAGTTTCATTTCATTATTATATATGTCACTCTTCAGCCTTCTACTAATTAAATGCTCATTGTTCACCAACTATAAGGAAATCTGTGTGTTCAGAATATAGTATGAAAATGTCCAATATGAACTATACTAATATTATATTATGTTTTTATTAGCAAAACAGATCCAAGATCAAAAAGAATAAAATAGTCATGATATTGAACTGGGCTAAATTATAAGTGTAACATAGTTACATAAATATAGGAGGAGTCTTTGACCACTGAATGAAAATAAAAGTTGTAAATCGGAGGGATGGTACCCAGCTCTTTTTTCCTATATGTTCAATTCCTGATTTATTTACCTTTCATACTCTCAGGGTAAAATGAAACTACCAAGAGAATGAGTAGGGAATGGTGGTAGAACTACTGTATTTTCCGGAATATACAGATAAGAGGCACCCTTTTCCTCCCTAAAAGAGGCTGAACATTTGGGTGTGACTTATACTTTGAATGTTACTTTTTCAAAGTTTTTTCCCCAGCCCTAGCAAGGTGCTGACAATCTTCTCTGCTTCCTATGCCCTCCGAAGAAGGTTTTTTCCAGCCCTAAGTCTTTGCAGGCTTGCTTTCATTCCTACCCCCTCTGAAAAAGGCTTTTTCAGCCCTAACCAGAGGATAAAATAATGTGTTCGAGCTGAACTGACTAAGAACACTAACCAGATGAATACCTGATAGGTAGATTCCCCCCCTCTATTTTACTCCCCTGAAACTAAGGTGCGTCTTATACTCCAGTGTGTCTTATACTCTGAAAGATACGGTAGCTACGAATGCTCCATCAATTAAAAAAATTAATGTACTTGTGGTCAGAATGGACTTTTTGAGTATTTTAGCTGAAGAATTCCCTTTCTATTGATATTTTCAGCTTGTAGTTTTTGGTTTAAGCAATCAAATGGTGGTTACATTTAAAGAAGAAAACACGGTATCCTTTAAGCATCTATTCCTGAAAGGCTATATGGACAGCATGGATGACACCTATGCAGTGTACACGCAAACAGAGGTCTATGACCAGATCTCTTTCGCAATAAACCAGGTAATATTTATCTATCTATCTATCTATCCATCCATCCATCCATCCATCCATCCATCCATCCATCCATCTATCTATCTATCGGCTGTATATTCCAGCATAAGTCTGGAATGACTCAAGCAATTTTAAACAAACTTGCTACACATATGATTTACCCTCTGGAAACAAATACTGTGGGAGTAAGACACCCTAGTACCCCTTAGTGTGTGTGTGTGTTCCAGCATAACTCTGAAACATCTGGGCCATTAATGAGAGCGAGTGCAGCGTCCTAGAGTGGGCATTGTCTATGATTCACTTCTGTCACAGCTTCCTCTAGAAAGCCAGCCATGACATTTGCCCTCCACTGGGCCAATGGGAAAGCACTTGACAGAAGGTGGGCCAAAGTGCCATGATTGTAGAAAGGGTGGGAAAGAGGAGTGCGTTGGAGGGGGGAGGGACAGGGCAGGGGTGATGGGCATGGGGGTAGGGGGAAGAAAGGCCCCTCTCAATGACTCCCTGTTAGAGGCAGACGACACCCCCTGGTGGATTTTGGGCAAAGTGCCAAGATTGTAGAAAGAGCGGAAAGAAGATCACATGGGAAGGGGAGGGCAGGGGTGATAGGCATGGGAGTAGGGGGCAAAAGACCCTTCTCTTTTTTTTTTTTCAAATATTTTTTTTTTATTAATTTTCTTTAAAAAGACAGACAGACTTACAAACATTTAACATAAAATGTAGGGATGTATCATCCCTGCTTTTCTCAAAAGTATAAATGCAGATACAGAAAAAGGAATACATGATTAAATACATAATTCAATGCTGCTAATACAAAAAATGTCTAATGAAAAAAAATGTCTAATGAAAAAAAAATTTTATTTTAAAAATTTATATCATAAAAAAAAAAATTCTAACTAGTTTCAAGTCAAACAATCTTAAAAATTCTATTCTATATATATAGACTAAATCTATTGTTAATCTCAATAAAAAAAGAGAATGTTTTGAACAAAAATATCTATACTTATTATTGATCTTCTATTTTTATTTTTTTCTTATCTATCCATTCATAAACGTTGTTCCATGTTTCATAGAATTTAGTTTCTTCTTGGTCGTTCAAGCGTCTTGTCATCATGTCCATTTCCGCGCAGTCTAATATTTTTGCAATAACTCCCTCCTCTTTGGGGATATCTTCCCCTTTCCAATTCTGCGCGTAAACAATTCTTGCCGCTGTAAAAATGTGTATAATTAAATACAAAATTTCTTTTTTATAGTTTTGGTTAGTAATTCCTAATAAACAAAACTCCGGGGTGAAATCTATTCTCTGCTTCGTAATCTCTTTTGTCATTTTCTCTATCATTTTCCAGTATATTTTGTCTTTATTACATGTCCACCATTGGTGGTAGTAGGATCCTATTTCTTTCTTACATTTCCAACATAAAGGTGATGTTTTTGGGAACATTTTTGCTATTCTACTTGGTGGGAGATGCCATCTATAAAACATTTTAATTTGGTTCTCTTTCAAAGAAACTGACTTTGTCATCCTCCAATTACACATCCAAACTTTCTCCCATGTATCTAAATCTATTTCTTTACCTATATTTCTGCACCACTGTATCATACTATCTTTTAATGTTAACTCAATGTTCTTGTGGGTAATCAGATATTTATATATTTTCCCAATTACCTTGTTTTGATTTTTAGTAATTAAATCGCTTAACAAGTTTTTGCTTTTATTAAATATGTAAAATGTACTATCTTTCTGATATCTAGATCTAATCTGTGCATAATGCCACCAGTCAATTTGTATCCCTTCATCTTGTAATTTCATTCTAGTTTTTAATTTCATTTGATTGTCTAACAAGTCTTTATATCTTATTTTTCTTGTATCTTTAATACCCTGTGGTGTATTATTGCATCCAGTGGGGTAACCCAATCTGGGATTGTTAAAAAGTGGTTTTTCTTTATGTCTTTCCATACATCAAATAAATATTTTCTCAATGTGTGTCTTTTAAAATAAGAATGGTTTTTATCTTTATCATACCAAACAAATGCATGCCAGCCAAGCATAAGATCATGTCCTTCTAATTTTAATGTTCTCGTATCCTCTAAAGTTATCCAATTTTTGATCCATGTTAGGGCGGCTGCCTGGTAATATAGTTTCCAGTTGGGGAGGGCAAAACCCCCCCTCTCTTTTATATCTTCTAACATATTTATCTTAATTCTTGCCTTTTTCCCTTGCCATAAAATTTTTTTAACCACATTTGTTAAGGTTTTGAAAAAATTTGCCCCTGGATTTATTGGGATCACTTGAAATAAAAATAATACCTTAGGTAAAATATTCATCTTAATTGTGGCAATTCTTCCCAGAAAAGATACTTTTAAATTATTCCATATTTCCAAATCCTTTTTAATTTCATTAATTAATTTTATGTAATTATCATTCTTTAATGTTATTGTTTTGGCTGTTAGCCATATTCCTAGATACTTTACTTTTTTAGCTATTTGTATTCCAGTAATACATTCTAAATTGCTTTCTTGTAATTTGTTCATGTTTTTAGTTATAAATTTTGTTTTATTTTTGTTTATTTTCAGACCTGCTACCTTACCATATTGTTCTATTGTCTGGATTAATCTCGGTGCTGTAACTATCGGATCTTCCATTATGAAGGTCAGATCATCTGCAAAAGCCTGGACTTTATATGTCTCTTTTCCAACTGTTAAACCTTTTATCTTTGAGTCTGCTCTTATTTTTATTAATAGTGTTTCTAAAGTCATGATAAAGAGAAGAGGTGAAATAGGACATCCTTGGCGAACTCCTTTATTTATTTTAAACACTTCCAGCTGCTCATTGTTTAATATAATTTTTGTTGTTTGTTCAGAATATATAGCATCTATTAAATTAACAAATTTGGGGCCAAATCTCATTCTATTTAATTGCATCTTTATAAATGTCCAATTCACGTTGTCAAAAGCTTTTTGGGCATCTAGAAACATTAAAGATAATGTTTTGTCTGAATATTGCTCATAATACTCTAATACATTAATAATTGTTCTAAGGTTGTTTTTAATTTGTCTGCCTGGGAGAAAACCATTTTGATCTGGATGGATTTTACTATTTATTACGGTTTTCAACCTTTCTGCATATATTGCTATAAATATTTTATAATCTACATTCAGTAAAGATATTGGTCTATAATTTTTAATTTTTTCTTTTGCTGTGTCTGGTTTATGAATTAAAGTTATCAATGATTCCAACCAAGATTTAGGAATTTTACCATCTACTCTACATTCATTAAAAATTTGCAACATATTATTTCTTAATATTTCATTTTCTATTTTATACCACTCTGCTGGAATTGCATCTGGCCCTGTGGCTTTGTTGTTTTTCTGCTTCTTAATAATTGTAAGGAGTTCTTCCATTGTTATAGGACTGTCCATCTTCTCTTGTTGCTCTTCTGTTATTTGTGGTAACTCTGAATTTTCTAAATATTTAAATACTACGTCTTCTTCAATATTGTCATCTTTGTACAATTCTTTAAAGAATTTTTGAACTATGTTTGCTTTTCCCTCTGAGTCATATTTTATTGTTCCATCTTTGTCTTCTAAATGTCTAATTAATTTAGATTGTCTCTGTTTTCTCAATTTATATGCTAACCATCTACCTGGTTTGTTAGCATGTTCAAAGTATTGTTGCTTAGCTCTTTTTATTTTTTCCAATATCTGATTTTGGTCTTGCAGTCTAATTTTATGTTTAATTAAATTTATTTTTTTCCCCAAATCTTTATTTTTCATATTTTGTTGTGATAAAAATTCTAATTGTTTTAATTCATCTATTAATTGTTCATATTTTCTTTTCTTTTCTTTGTTATATTTTGCTGTGTATGATATTGTTAATCCTCTTATGTATGCTTTAGTTGCATCCCATATGTTTTGTGGAGTGGTGTCTGTATTTTTATTAATTTCAAAAAATATTTTTAATTCCTTTTCAATCCATTCTTTATATTCTTTCTCTTTTAAAATGTTTCTATTCATTTGCCAATTGTAGTGTTTTTTGATATTTCTCATATAAACTATGACTGGGTTGTGATCCGCCCAAGTGTTGACATCTATTTCCACCTCTTGTATATATTCTGCTGTTATTTTGGGTGCCCACACCATATCTATTCTAGTCCAAATTTTGTGGGGGTTAGAGTAAAAAGTATATTGCCTTCTATGTGGATGTCTCTACCTCCATATATCATTCAATAATAATTCTGCTTTCATTTTTTGAAAAGTGGAGGGTAGTAAATTCTTTTTTTTCTTTTTACTACTTTTCTTCTCTCCCGAATGGTCTAATTGCCTATTTGTTATAGCATTAAAATCTCCAATAATTAACATATTTTCCAAATTTAACTCTATAATTTTTTGATGTAACTTTTCATAAAACATAATTTGATCATCATTTGGGGCATATATAGAAACAATAACTAGGGGTTTAGGTTCAATATCAACCTGGACAATCAAAATTCTACCTTCATTATCACTAAATAATTGTTTGGAATTTATAGAACTCTCAACATACATTGCCACTCCTCTTTTCCTTTGGTCTGCTAATGCAGCATACATATTTCCAATTTTTTTGTTTAACAATAAATTCCGATTACTTTTTTTTATATGTACTTCTTGAAGAATCACAATTTGAGCCTTTTGGTTCTTGATTTTGGAAAACATTTGTTTTCTTTTCTTTGGTTCATTAAGTCCATTGATATTTACAGAGAAGATTTTTAGATCTCTCGATGCAGTCATTTATTGTATTTCTTGGTTTCCCGCTGAGGTTGCTTTCTTCTAGCCCCTTGGTCCTGCTCCTCCACTTGTGTGAGTGCCCCCATAGCTTCCGCCTGCATTGCTTCCAATTCTTTTGTTAGTTGTTCCATTTCGCTTATTCCACTATTTTCATAAAAGTCTCTTGCTTGGTCCAAGTTCTCCAACTTATATCTTGTTGATTTCCATGTCAATGATAGTCCTTGTGGGATAAGCCAGCGAAACGTTATATTTTCTTTAATCAGAAGTTTGGTCAAGAAATGATAGTCTCTTCTAGTCTCTCGAACACTGAACCTAAACTAAGCTTGAAAAAGCCAAGTCATTATATGTAAACAGAAATGAATGGAAGGAAAATCACATTGGTTTCCTATACCATAGAGCTTGCATTGGCTCTAATGAGGCAAGAGATGCAGACCTTTTAATTCCATAGTAACCTCATGAGATAAAGGTAACACAGGCAATTGGCCCATAAAAATGAGGTTTTCTATGACTGAATCCATTTCACCGAGTTTTATTTGAAGCTTAGTCTTTGTAATTCTATTCATGAGATCAATAAATCTGAAAAGCAGTATGTTCCATCACAGACATTCTCTTGCGTCTCCAATTAGTTCAGTTTTAATTATCAGGCAGCTCCATTAACTGGTTGTACCTTGTCGCTTAGTTCTTACAGCTGCGTGCTAATTTGGTTGGAAATCACGCCTACGAAAAGAAAGGATCTGGCAATATGTCAGTACTTCTACAAGAGAGGAATTATCAGCCCTGGAAATGACACTTTCGATATTGACCCAGAAATTGAAACTGGTGATATACTGAACTACTCAAATCAGATAGATTGTTTCTGTGTGTGAGAGAGAAGAATGAGAGTGGGGTGGGCAGAGGTCAGAAAGAAAGACAACTTGAGCAAAGTCATAGTGTTTAAAAGCAAACACATAGTAATTTCCAGTATCATTACAATATAATGGGTAGACACTTCAGATGTTTTATTTGTACGGGAAGAAATTCAACTACTGCAGATAGTCCTCACTTAGCAATTGCTTCATTCAGTAACAGTTCAGAGTTACAACAACAGTGAAAAGGTATATTTAAGACCAATCCCTGAACTTGCAGCTATTGCAACATCCATTGTCACCTTCTCAGCTTGTTTCCAACAAGCAGAATCATTGTGGAAAATGGCAGGAAGTCACAAAAGTCACACGCCATTTTGCTTAACAACCTGTCATGGGATGTTTCACTTTATGACTATATCACTTAGTAACTGTGATTAGTAAGTGAGGACTACTTGTACATTAGAGTCTTGTTTAAGTCATGAAACCTGCAGTAGTGGTGCTTCATTTAATTCCTTGCCCCATTTCACTCAAATGATGTCAGCTTCAGTCAGACCTAGTATATTCCATATAGATGTACATTGTTTATATCTATGGAGATTCTCAGTCATCCAGGTTATGGTTGTCCTGAAGGTGCTTTTTCAAGAAGTAACTGGACTTTCTGGTTTTTCTTTGAAGATGTTTTGCTTCTCA
The DNA here is from genome assembly GCF_031021105.1 of Erythrolamprus reginae. Classification (NCBI taxonomy): domain Eukaryota; kingdom Metazoa; phylum Chordata; class Lepidosauria; order Squamata; family Dipsadidae; genus Erythrolamprus; species Erythrolamprus reginae. The sequence continues at coordinate 790,763 of NW_027248465.1, forward strand.
TCCAATAAGCTTCTTCAACTCTGAGCTGAAGAAGCTTCATGGATGAGAAACAGAACATCTTGAAAGAAAAACCAGAAAGTCCAGGTGCCTCTTGAAAAAGCACCTTTAGGGTGTACGTGGTTTAGTTTCCAAGTGGCCTGATACCCTGCTGATAAAAATGGCTGACTCATAGCCCAGTGTGTTGACTTTATTGTATCTGAAGCAGGTTCTTCATACTGGTAATTATTGAACAGGGTTAAGGGTGCATCTACTTGCAAGATACTGTAGTATAATCAAAATTGAAGCAATTGATGTCCCTCATCCACAAAAGTGTCTTGCCAACTCAACATTGCAAACATCACCAACACTAATTGGTGATTCAGGTTCAGGGTGAACTTTACTATTAGGAAAAGTGAGGCAGTGCCCTCAGACTGTAGACATGTGATAGAAAGCATTAGTAACCTGTTGGATGACATAAATGTTTGCTGTGTGGATTATTTTGCGCTCTTACTTTTGCCCTGAAGTATTGAAGAAAATGTCACCTTACAATGCACTTACAAATCCAGTTAGTTTACCTGCCTGAGCCATTCATGTTTATGTGCTTTAGGCAAATACCGAAATATATTGGCTGACTCTACTGGCCTCTGAAACTTTGTGAATAAATTTGAGTGGACAGTCTTAACTGTTCAACATGAATATTGATTACTGAACATATAGAATTATTGGTAGTGTCTGTTATGAGAATTCAGAAGCATTGTGACTTATTTTTGGAGTTTGGAAATAGTGACATAAATAATAATCTCTTAGCGAACTAATGTAGTAAACATATGTGCACAACATTTCCAAACAATACCAAAAGCTGAATTCTGTAAGGATATCTTAGCTTAAACCTCTTGGGTATGAAAGATATTAAAGGACTGTTGAAAGATTGAGGGTCTTTTCTTGATATATGTATGCAATTACATGAACCAATGTGTAACATATACAAATAATTACAGTACAAGAACTTTCTGAATTACTGTTTCTTCATTTTATTCAGATGGAAGTAATTCATAACTGCATTGAAACATCATTCTACAGTCATAAGTAGAAGGGCCTGTAACCATAGAAATTAGGGTATTAGGGTACTGATCTGTGGATCAAGTATAAAATTTCCTTTTTGGGTTTATTTTTAACAAGCAGATATTTTCAGGGATTCTTTATCAAATAAGAAGTTCAGTAAATATATGCATTAAATTAATGAAAAAACATAGCTGCTTTTTGCTGGAGAGGCGGAGTAACGACACGGACACAAGAGCTGGATTTAAATTGGGTCATTTTTATTAACATAAATTTGCATAATTTATTCATTAAATTTGAATATATTAGCATAATCAACTATGACCCGGAAATGGACCTGCAGGGTCAAACAAATACTTCCGGGGCGGAAATGACGTTACGACAAAAACTTCCTGGGCAACTCATGGGCGTATCTCGATGCAAGTCCAGGTGAGGGAGCAGTCCATCACCTGCGACCCTGCCATGCTTTGCATGAGGGGGGTCCCACCGGCTACCCCGAACCCGGGAATTAAAGGTGCAGGACCCAAAGACAGGTTCCCCCCAGCTGCTCAGGCAGACACTCCCTCCATGAGCTTGCGGAGAACCTGTCAATCATCCCCAAAGATGCCCAAGGGAGAACGCGCGGTTGCTAAACCACCCCAATTTTCCGCCCCTAACCTGCCTACCCAAATGACCAAAGGTAAGCCAATTAACCTAATAAAATGCAAGCACCCCCTAACCGCACATCCATCTCCCCAGTGTGGAATGGGCGAAAAAACAGCTCGGCTAAAAGGCAGAGCTGCAAAAAATTCCCATTCGGTCCCCGAAGGGCGACCCCTAAGCACACTGCAAAATAGGGAGGGCGGGCGGGTGTCTGCTCGGGGCTGCAGTCCGGGCAAGAAGGCTGAGCCTCGGGCCTGCCTGCCCTTATATAGGGCAGGCAGGCCCAGCCCGGACCAATCAGCAGCCAGGCCAATACAGGCCCGAAATCCCGAGCGAAGTCTCATCTCGCGAGACTTCGCTCGGGATCCAAGATGGCGGCCGCCATGAGGGTCCGGTGTCTCCCGGTCCCTCCAGCAAAGCCTGCCTGCCGGGTAAGTCCGGCGCTGTCATTGCTGGAGAGGCGGAGTAACGACACGGACACAAGAGCTGGATTTAAATTGGGTCATTTTTATTAACATAAATTTGCATAATTTATTCATTAAATTTGAATATATTAGCATAATCAACTATGACCCGGAAATGGACCTGCAGGGTCAAACAAATACTTCCGGGGCGGAAATGACGTTACGACAAAAACTTCCTGGGCAACTCATGGGCGTATCTCGATGCAAGTCCAGGTGAGGGAGCAGTCCATCACCTGCGACCCTGCCATGCTTTGCATGAGGGGGGTCCCACCGGCTACCCCGAACCCGGGAATTAAAGGTGCAGGACCCAAAGACAGGTTCCCCCCAGCTGCTCAGGCAGACACTCCCTCCATGAGCTTGCGGAGAACCTGTCAATCATCCCCAAAGATGCCCAAGGGAGAACGCGCGGTTGCTAAACCACCCCAATTTTCCGCCCCTAACCTGCCACGGAGCGGGGGTCAGATCTCTATCTTGGCCCCCCGACTCCCCCCTCTATCTGCGCCAGCTCACGCAGAGACCGCTGCAGGTCCTGTAAGAAAATGGCGTTCCCCTGTTCTGACAGGTGAACGCCGTCGGCCCGGTAAAGCCATGGCCGGTCTATTGTGATGAGGGGATGGGCCACTACAACCCCACCTAGTTCCCTAACTGTTTTGCCTAGGGCCCTATTCACTCTACATCTTGCCCGGTGAATGGCCCTAAGGGAAGAGGCGTCCCTCCACACGATCCTAGGTAGGATCTCTGACCACACCACTTGCGTGGTGGGCCACACCTCACGAAGCCTTCGCAGGTCTTCGCGTGCCTGGATGATCAGCGCCAGGCCTCCCAGCATGCACAGGTCATTGCCTCCTAAGTGCAATACCAGCCACCTGGGTGCGGCCAAAGGACGCTGCCCACCCAAACCCACCTGGGCACGACCCCGAGGAGCCGCCCCCACCATACTGCCGGGCGCAGCCACGGAATGCTGAGCGCCCAGCAACGCCGGTAGGAGACCCTCCCACCGCAAACCTCTCCGGCCCATCCAGGCAACCTTGACCCACTGCCCCAGGGACAGTGGGTCCCGATGGCACTCCTGGCTGCTGAGCGGCCGGCCCAAAATATCATGCTGTGGCCACACAGCAGCGCCGTCGGTTTCATGTTAGCCTGGCGACCTGCAAGAGGACACACACACAGAGAGGTTACCCAGCCTGAACCCTGCCTAGGATCCTCAGTGGGCCTAACATAACCCAAATATGCCGCTGACCGCCAGCGGCCGATCTCCCGAATCCGATGGGCCGGGAAACCAGAAAGTGCCGCGCTAGTGGCGGCACCGATACGGAACAAATGCGTTCCATAACCGGCGGGATCCATGCCTACCCGGGCCATTGCCCTGGACACTAGCACCCAAAATTGGTAACGGGTCAGAGGGGTACCGTCCCAATGCCTAAACAGGTACCCTTGCCCTGACCCCCACAGACCACAATAAAGCTGTAGGGCGGCCACCGGACACACCGACTGGTCAGCGGCCGCACTAAACTGGATAACCCCTCTGTGTAGCTGATCTGTCTTAGACTGCCTCACTACAAGGGATACCCCCCCTTGTCTAAAGGCCAGATCAGCGTACTGGAAGGCCCGGAGCAGAATGTCAGCCTGAGACGACGCATGGCCTCGCTGACCCTGAGGGCCCCAAAAAACATGACACAAGTCGCTGCCCTAAAAAGACGGGCCTCGTACAATGAGGCACACAGACTGTCAAAACCCCGTTAATTAAAGACAGCTGCTCCACCGTCAGAGCCCGATGAGTGTCACCAGGGGCCCCCGCTTGCTCCCTCAGCCAGCCCTCCAGCATCTTCCGGATGCGGAAGTCACCCGAAAAATCTGCAAACCCCCCCGCCTTGGACAGAAAGGCGAGGCCGGCTAACCCGGACCGGATCATCCTAACTGACAGGCCACGCTGCCTAAGCTGGACGCAAAACCCGGCCAGGTGCTCTACAGGGACAGGCCAACTAAGTTGGTAACCCCTGCCCTGCCTGAAATCCTCAAACTCCCACCTGCACGCCGGTATGCCCTGAGGGTGCCGGGCGCTACAGACAAGGAGATCACCCGGGATGCCTCGTCTCTCCACCACTCTGGATCCCCCCCAGACTCCAGAGGTGGCCGGGGAACACTTCTGGCAACTCTCGGGCCCACGGGGCCAGGGTCCGAAACCTGGACAACTGACCACGGGACAAGGCATCAGCGACCCCGTTATCCAACCCGGGGACATGCCTAGCCAAAAACAACACGTTTAGGGACAAGGACCTGTGCACAAAATGGCGGACAAGCCGCATGACCCTGTCGCTCTTAGAGGACAGGGCATTCACCACATGGACAACCGCTAGGTTGTCACACCAAAAGTGCACAGTCTTGTCCCTAAACTGCTCCCCCCAAAGCTCTAAGGCCACTATTAAGGGGAAGAGCTCCAAGAACGTAAGGTCCTTGACTAACGAAGAGGCACTCCATTCCGGAGGCCATGCCGACCAGCACCACTGGTCACCTAACATTACCCCGAAACCGCAAGTCCCCGCGGCATCAGAACAGAGCTGCAACTCAGCTTCCAAAAGAAGCTCGTGCCTCCAGAAAGACAAACCATTAAACCTGACCAAGAAATCCCGCCACACACCGAGGTCAGCCCTGACCCCAGCGCAGAGGCGGGTACGATGATGGGGCAAACGGAGCCCCTTCATCGCGTCGTACAACCTCCTGGAAAAAGCCCTACCAGGAACAACTACCCGACATGCAAAATTAAGAATGCCTGCCAATTCCTGAAGCTGCCGTAGGGTAACCTTCCGGCAGTCCAGCACCTCATCGAGCTTTCGTCTAATCTTGAGCAACTTCTCTAGGGGCAATCTGGAAGATTGCTCCTCCGAGTCCAATTCAATACCCAGGAAGGTAATCCTGGTGGCGGGGCCTTCGGTCTTCTCAGGGGCTAAAGGCACCCCTAACTGAGCACAAAGGGCTTCGAAGTCCCGCATTAGAGCTGAACATTGCTCCGAATGCGCAGGCCCCGCCAACAAGAAGTCATCAAGGTAGTGAACGACCGAACCCAGACCACTGTGTCTCCTGAGCGCCCATTCCAAAAAGGTGCTAAAGCTCTCAAAAAGAGAGCACGAGACAGAACAACCCATAGGCAAAGCCCTGTCCACGTAATAACCACCTTCGAAATGGAAGCCCAACAGTTCAAAGTCGTCTGGATGTATGGGGAGGAGCCGGAATGCCGACTTAATGTCGCATTTACCCATAAGGGCTCCTACCCCACACTCCCTAACCATAGTCACGGCTGCATCAAAGGATGCGTACCGGACTGAACAAAGCTCGTCAGGAATGAAATCATTCACTGACTCCCCTTTAGGAAAAGACAAATGGTGAATCAACCTAAATTCACCACTCGCCTTTTTGGGGACCACACCTAAGGGAGACACACGAAGATTCGGGAAGGGCGGCTCTGGGAAGGGCCCGAGGACCCTGCCCTCGGCCACCTCCTTCCGAATCTTCTCCCTAACAATGTCCTCATGACCGACAACCGACCTAAGGTTGTCAGCCATGAAGGCCTTCCTAACACCCATATAAGGGATCCTGAATCCCTGTGAAAAACCTAGCAAGAGAGCGGCCGCTCTCGAGCGAGGGTGATAGCCACCCAACCAACCCTCAAGCACTTGCAAATTGATTGGACTGGGCCCCTTTACCCCCAGCAGGTGGGGGAGGCCTTGGGGAACCCCCGCCCTTCTTTTCCGCCCCCTTCTTGGAGCGGGGACACACGGCTGAGGAGTGGTTCCCCCCACAATTCCCGCATGCATGCCGAAACCTGCAAAAGGGACGAAAACACGCCCCTTTTGCAGCGAACTCGTGGCACGCCGGGGAGGCCCCCTTTTCCGTTCTCCCTGCCGCGGCCTTGGCCGGCGCGGGAGTCGTGGGCTCCTCCTCCATAAAGTGACCACTGTCGGTCCTTTCACATCCCTCCTTACCAGACATATGAGTGGCCCGGAACCAAAGGTCCGGGACCACCATATCCCAGGGCAAATGGGGGTCAAGGGCGATACGCATCCTAAACCCCTTATCATAATGCCTCCAGATCGTACCCCCATACTCAAAGTGGGCCCGCGCTATTATATCAATGTATTTCAGAAAAGCAGCGGCCCTGCCCGGCTGCCTCTGAATCACTACCGAAGCGAAGGTCAAAAAAGCGTACAGCCAAGAGCTGAAACACTTTGTGACCTTCGTCTTTTTCACCTTCTCCCCAGGCACTACCTCCTTGTCCTGCTTGGGGACCTCCCTATTTAAAAGGGAGAAAAGGTCCACATATTCCCCCCGCCAGATCGCTTCCTTCACTGATGGGTGGAGATGACAGCTCAATGGCGTCGAGGGCAACCCACAAGGGATGGCCCCAGGCCTGATGCTAGCAAACGGGTCCCACACCGTGGTGGCCCCCGTCCCCAAGACTCCAAGCCCCGGTGGGTACACCAAAGGGGGCGGTGGCATAATGGCCGGCGGGGGAGGGATCCAACCCCCCACCCCTGCCCCTGGTGGAAAAGTTACCCCCGGCACCCCCACCAGCGGAGCCGGTGGGGACCAAACCTGCCCACATGTGCCTGCAGATGCCCCAAGGAAGCTATTGCCACTCCCCAATGCAGGCGGGACAAACCCAGGACCCTGCACGGGAAGGAGCGATGCAGTGCCAGTGTGTGGTGCAACCTCACCTGCCCCATAAGGGGTGGAAGACATCCATGGGGGCCCCATCCTGGCTGGGCCCTGGAATGATGACCACTGCCCCGACTGGGCCGTCTGCCCGGACTGGGCCGTCTGCCCGGTATGGGCCCTCTGCCCAGGGTGGGCCAGCAGTGCGGTGTGGGCCACCTGCCCCTCCTGGGCAAGATCATCTTCGGGGTCAGAACCCCATGCAGCGGAGGCAGCCATGGGAAGCCCCTCCGGGCCTGCTCCCGACCTCCACCGCTCCAGTTCATCGAGCCGCTCCAGGACCCTGGCCCAGGAGAGAGAAGGAGACACCTCGTTTTGAGGGACTGGGGGCATAAATCCCACCCCCCCTGCCACCGGGACCACCCCCGGGGGCGCCTCTGCCGCAGCCCGAGCCCGGGCAGAAGGCCTGGCAGCCCTCCTGGGCCGCACCACAGGTTGGGCCGGAAGGGCCTGGGCTGGCCTCTTCTTAGGGGCCATGTGTCAGTTCACTTAAGTCTATTTTTACACAAGAAATAAAAGGGGGGAAGGGAACAACCCCCAAAAGAGCCTGCACACACAAGGCAAGGCCTACCTTTGCAGCAGGCCTCACCAAGGCAACCTAGGAAGTCAAACCTCCTCCCACACTAGCGGAGGCAGCAAGGCCTCACTGCCCACCGCCAGACACCTAGGCCCTTTATAGACAGGGCCGCACCCTCCCAGGTACCCCTGCCGCCAAAGGGAAGCCCCCCCAAGACCCCCGACCACCGGGGCGACTAGGGCTCCAAACCAGAGCGGAGACCAGCCGATGCTGGCTCCGCTGATTAATGCTCTCCAAAGGCCTCCTCGCCCGACTCTGGCCACTCAAAATGGCGGCCGCACACGAGGTCGCACTCAAAATGGCTGCCACGAGCAAACAAACAAGTGTCTGCTCGGGGCTGCAGTCCGGGCAAGAAGGCTGAGCCTCGGGCCTGCCTGCCCTTATATAGGGCAGGCAGGCCCAGCCCGGACCAATCAGCAGCCAGGCCAATACAGGCCCGAAATCCCGAGCGAAGTCTCATCTCGCGAGACTTCGCTCGGGATCCAAGATGGCGGCCGCCATGAGGGTCCGGTGTCTCCCGGTCCCTCCAGCAAAGCCTGCCTGCCGGGTAAGTCCGGCGCTGTCATTTCTTGCAAGTATGAAGAAAGATTTTACATCTCGTATTATTTAGATAAGACTACTAGTGACCAGATTGGATTTAATTTCCTTATTACTGATTTTCTGTCTTCCTCATCTTATTAAATATTGAGTATTTTCTATATGTCGTAAAGCATCTGTCTTCAAACAGAGTGTCTTTATGTGGAGCCAATACTACCTCTGGAAAATGGGACACTGAGGAAGACTCCTTTCAATTTCACTTTGGACTTCCAGAGGTGAGGAGAAATAAAAGTTGCTGGCATTCTTGAATATTTTTGGTAATGGTGAAATAAAGCTCCGGTCTCTGTTCTAGACTTGTAACTCTGACACTCACGTTCAAACTGAAGGCCATTAATCTCCAGACCGTTCGACAACATGAACTCCCAGACTGCTATGATTTCACACTAACAGTAAGTACGGAGGTGGAGTCCTTGGAACTTTCTGAGCTTGGTTGTTTATGTACAGATAAACTAGGAAGCAAGTAAAAAAAATTGAACTGATGAAGACTTGTAATTAGTCATTTTCTGAAGGGCAGGTTTGGGATGGGAGAAATGGGCCTAGATTGTGTCAGCTTCTTCTTAAAGTGGACTATTGCAGTATATACATTAGCAACTTAGAAGTAGAGAATAAAGTGAAATGATAACGCTGAAGCTAATCAAGAGGCAGGCACCAATGATTTATTGCTACCAGAGATTTGCCTGCCCACAGCTGCAAATACCCATTTGGTAAATCAGCTATTCTCTGTGTGTGTGTGTGTGTGTGTGTGTGTGTGTGTCCTACAATTCACATTAATTCTCGCGGTAACTCACCTACTCTTCTTTTAGTTAAGTTCAAAACATAATTCTGTATAGTATTAGCTTTTTGACAATAATATTAACAATAATATTAATACTTTTATTATGCGTGTAACTATATTGTAATTGTACATTTTAAAATTTGTTTCTATTTATTTTTGGTTGACTGTGGCTGGTGGTCAACTTGAATACTCCTCAGATGGAAAAGTGCAATAAAACCCAAATAGTGATAAGAATAGAAATATTTCTGAAACAATATTAAAAAGATGAAGACATTGGGTCATGTTCTCTTGTTAAGTTTTGTTCGAGGATTATTCAGATATAGTCTTCCTTTATTCTATTTCTCCACCTTATTTTTAAACTGCTTAGATTTGGGGGAGAATGGTACACTGACAGAACTAAACTAACTCCAAGCATTTTCTGTTTTCTACAAAATATGCTTTTTATATGCCATCACTGCTTCAAAGTTATACTTCAAGCTAACTATAAGACTTTATGGCTTTTTTGAGAAGAATAGTAGATAGATAAATAGATGGATGGATGGAAGGTAGGTAGATAGATAGATATAGATTTTGATTTTATTACCAAGCATTAGGTATAAACTATTCAGATTCTATCTGAACTAACGAGTGTTTAGAAATAAGAATAATAGCATCTTTTCTATCTCCACAATATCTACAGATACTCTTTGATAACAAAGCTCATAGTGGAAGAATTAAAATAAGCCTAGACAATGATATTGCCATCAAGGAATGTAAAGACTGGCATGTTTCTGGATCAAGTAAGCTTAAAAAACATACTTTTGTTATTACTTATTTAGTGCTTATTAGGTTTTATTGAAGGCCTAGTGATGCATGATGTTAAATATAGTATTTGCTATGATCTGTAGTAACTATATTTTTAAAAGTATGTTTGTCAACTGAGCACGCAATTTGAATATGTGTGTTACATCATTTCACCTATAGTCCTTAAAAAAGTCTCTTTCTATATGGTTAATATTTAGATTACTGGCAAAATTCAAAATTTTTCCCTACCAGTTTGGTGGGTGAGGTTTGGTGGGCGTGGCAAGGAAGGATACTGCAAAATCTTCATTCCCACCCCACTCTGGGGCCAGCCAGAGATGGTATTTGCCGGTTCTCCTTATTAGTCAAAATTTCCACTACTGGTTCTCCAGAATCTGTCAGAACCTGCTGAATTTCACTTCTGATTTACAGTATATTAGAAGGGAATTCCCCACAATGGGAAATTTGCCCCAAGTGCAAATAACTATATAACTTGAGGGAGGAGGGGTCCTCTTTAGACTACCAAAAGTGTGAAGCATTCATTCTTTTTGATGGCTTTGAATCCTTTAATTATCCACCTCTCCCTGTATTGAAAAATTAAGTAAGATGGAGGCCTCTTCTCCATTATTAGCACTCTCTCAAGGCAATTTCACGAAGAAAATTTCCCCTCAGAAACAAATGAGTATGTGTTCTATGAGTGTATCAGGTTGACTATTATGCATAGACAGGTAAATCAATCTTTTTTTCCCAGTACAGAAGAATACCCATTATATGATGATCTTTGATGGTTTTGTCATACTGACATGTCTTGCATCACTGATTCTCTGCACACGATCTGTAATTAAAGGAATTTATCTACAAAGGGTAAGCTTATGTTTGTCAGTATCTCTTAATAAATTTAATTGCAGGTTTTAAATAGCAATTTCTCTTTTCTTGCCCTCTCACGTATCCTAGGAATTTGTGACTTTTTCCAACATCACTATAAGAAAGAAGTATCTTTCTCTGATCTAGTGGAATTTGTCAATGGATGGTATATCATGATCATCGTTAGTGACCTTCTTACCATAGTTGGTTCTACATTAAAGATGGAGATACAAGCTAAGGTAAGTGACTTGAATGCTGATTAGATGGCCTGTGTTCCAGTTTTGGAAGTCCCAATTGAAATCTTATTGACCAACCTGAATTTTGTTATTTTTATAGTTCACTTGAGTCTTCAACTGGGGAAAATGGTCACATTGAGAAAACTGCTGCTCCAGAGAAGGCATTTTTCTAGCTGTATATTTTACCTATCCATGGTAATATCATTAGAAATTAGAAATGAGCAGTATCTGTGCATATCATCAAAAGTCTATTAATTTGCTGTGCAATGCATTTGTGCTCTTTGTCCACCAGGAAACAGCCCTGACATTTTTAGCCCATTTCTTTTTAATGGAATAAGGTTTACTCACCTCCCAACAACGGTCTCCTAATCTACGTAGCAGAACTTTATGTCTCCCATCTCAGTGTCAAAAGAAAAGAAAATATGGTATCCCCAAGAGTTAAAATGAATATAAAAGGTCCTTTTTTTATGGGCACCCCCCTAAAATTCCGTTAGTGTAATTTATTGATCATCATCTTAATCTTCATATAGAGTCTGACAAACTATGACGTCTGCAGTATCCTGTTAGGAACTTCCACCATGCTTGTGTGGCTTGGAGTGATCCGCTACCTCAGCTTCTTTAAGAAATATAATGTAAGGATCTTCTGGAACACTCATGCTCTTGGTATTCTTTTCTGTTATTAACTGGCAATGCTGAATGTCTTTGGAAAGTCTAATGAGCATCTCTGGGTTTTTCTTGGGCCTTGTTTTTCAGCTGCTTATTTTGACTCTCCGTGCAGCATTGCCCGATGTCATTCGATTTTGCTCCTGTGCGGCTATGATCTATCTGGGTTATTGTTTCTGTGGCTGGATTGTGCTGGGCCCATATCATGCTAAGGTACTGTGAGTTGGATGTTTGTCATCTAGATTTGTATCTGAAGGGTCTTGCGCAAATGTTAACAAAATGAGCACGCTGCCAAGATATCTGAAAGGCCAGTTTATCACTTTAGTTATGTAACTATACATGATCACCAGAATATGGAGTTGTCACGTATAGGTATATATTCTGCATTATCTGAGGCACTGATGCACATTAATAAAATATTGTAATATCCAGAGATTTTCATGGGCTGGTATTGAGTAAAACATGTAACATTTATTTGTAGTTTACTGTATTTGACCAGTATTTTTTAAACAACTTGAGCAAAAAATGGAAATAATTTTCTTTTCTTTTGTCTGTTTGTTCCTGAATATTTGTTCTCTTCTAGTTCCATACCTTGAATATGGTTTCTGAATGTCTTTTCTCTTTGATAAATGGAGATGACATGTTTGCTACTTTTGCAAAAATGCAACAGAAAAGATACCTGGTGTGGCTGTTCAGCCGGATCTACCTCTACTCCTTCATTAGCCTCTTTATCTACATGGTCCTGAGTCTCTTCATTGCCTTAATTACAGACACGTATGAAACAGTGAAGGTACATAAACAACACTATAGGATGTTACGTTTAATTTTTGAAATGTGAATTTCCAAAAGTTCTGAAATAGTTTTCTGAATATCAAATGATTTTGTTCATTTCATTAGTCTCTTGTGCAAACAGAGATATTCTACACCTTTGCAAGAATTCAGCATAACATCATGACATCGTCATACAAATGACACAGAGCTCTGATAAGTTCATATTTACTGCAAGTAAGCAAAAAAGGGCCATTTGCATGATGACATCATGATGCAGTGTCATCATTTATTCAGTCTATGTCAAACTCACAGAGTCATGTTACCGTCATATAATGTATTGCGATGTTTCCCCCCTTTGCGGAACTGGGGTGGGCTTGGCCTGCGCATAATGTATCCAAATCACAGGCCATCTGTTTGATTTATTCCATAGCTGAGTGATAAGTTTTTTGTATTTAATTTTTTTTTGTTAGCATGGTTTATCTGGTTCTAAAGAACTGAGCAAGTTCTTTAGAACAACCAAGACTGAAGTTTAAGGCTATAACCTATTGCTTAATTTTCCAACTCTAATCTGAACTACTATGCTTAATTTCCCTTGGGCAAGAGGACATGTACTATGATAACAGTTGTTTTTCCCTTCCCATTGCCTATAATATGAGGGAATCTCTTCAGAAGATAGTTTGGGTGCTCCAACTTCCTAATGTCCTCTGTAGGCCCTAAAGACAAAAAAAATATGAAAAGCCCTCAAGCACTCTTCTTGCAATACTGACATGAGAAGAACCCAGGAGCAAGACAATATTTTAAGTTAATGTTATGTTTATATTGAATTACAAGGATATTTAATTCAACACAATTCCTATGATTTTTGTTGTTTTTGATGCAAAGTTGTGTCTAATCCATCGTGACCCCATGGACAACATTCCTCCAGGCCTTCCTGTCCTCTACCATCCCCTGAAGTCCATTAAATCTCACGCTGTCTGCTTCAGTGACTCCATCCAGCCACCTCATTCTCTATCATCCCCTTATTCCTTTGCCCTCAATCTCTCCCAGCATTAGGTTCTTCTCCAGTGAGTCCTTCCTTCTCATTAGGTGGCTAAAGTATTTGAGTTTTATCTGCAGCATCTGGCCTTTTAAAGGGCAGTCAGGGTTGATATCTAGGACTGACCGATTTAATCCCCTTTCAGTCCAAGGGACTCGCAGAAGTCTTTTCCAGCACCATATTTCAAAGGCCTTGCTCCCTCTCTATTATTTTATTACTGCCTTAACAGCCGTCCGCATCCTCAGGTAGCTAACGTACGATTTGACAAAGCAGATTTGGCTCTGGTTAGCTTTCATATCGGAAGTTGAAAAAAATCTAGTGCTGTGGGAGGTTGAAAACCCATCCTGGAAGAGGGCAGAACCACATCACTTTCTTACCATTCCTGGGCAATAAAACTGAATGGATGTATCCATGTAAATCACAAGGGTCCAGAGAAGATGGCTTTGCTCTTTGATTTCAGAATTTTCCTCTTCTCTCATATGAAAATGTATAATTTGGCAGCATCATTTGGAAGACATCTGAATATTTCCTCCAAGGCTACTAGAGTCTGCCTGGAATCCTGAGTCTCAAAGTTGTGTTCCCCTGTCATTTCTACCAGGGTTTCAAGACCAATAAAATGCAGATTACAAGTCCACCCTAATTTCCCAATCTCATGTGGAAACTTGGGGGAAGGTGGATGAGAAATAGGGTTCAAGAACCTCACTTTTCTACTCATTTAATGGCTTCTAACTCACCAAGAGAAACCTGACCTTTCCTATTTTTCCTCACCCCTCTTTAAAAATTGTGTTTTTCATAGCCATATAATATCCACTGGAGTTGTACTACATAACAACTTTTTTTTTTTTAGCATTACCAGCGTGAAGGCTTTCCAGAGACAGAACTTCATTCATTCATAGCCCAGTGCAAAGACCTGCCAAACTCTGGAAGATACAGATTAGAAGAGGAGAGTCCTATAAATATTTTCTGTTGTTGTAAAAGGTTGGTGACTAAAGGCCTGGGTGACAGATGCATCATCTGACAGTTTTGTTTCTTCAATATTTAATTAAGTTGACTGCTGTGAGAATAGAAAGCAGGTTAACAGAACATCAGTCTTGAATCTAGTGAAACTGTAGGTACTTTCTCATTAGCCTAGTGACCCTACACTGTTTTGAAAGCTGCTCTGGATTCCCATGATCCCCCAATGTCATAGATAGATAGATAGATAGATAGATAGATAGATAGATAGATAGATAGATAGATAGATAGATAGATAGATACCAATTTTTCAGAATTGCAAATGGTTAAAAGTGAAAGCAATTACTGATTTATTTTAAACTTTCTGAGGTTTGAGGAATAAAGATACCAGTGAACCTTTAAAATAATGGTGCATAAAATAACTTTGGTGTCAGTTATACTTTTGTAAAGTGAGCAATTGTGATTATCCCCACTAATTCTTTGGGGTTTTTTAACAGTACGGTTTCTAACCTTGCACTTCTTATTCAGGGTGACTTATTTTTATTAAAATTATTTTCTTTAGATCAATAGATCTTGTTTGATTTATAAAATGGGACCATTTTGATTTCTTTATTATATTTTTGAGCAGCTGGATAACATCTCTGTACCTTTTTCCCTTCTTTAGGTCTTAATAAAAACATTGGCAAAAATTGCTGAAAGTAGTTGGAGATTCTGGAGCTGGACAATCATCACAGATTCAGTAAGAAATCATCAAAGAGGAAAGAAAGGAATGAAGGGAAAGAGAGACAAAAAAGAGAAAAAAGAAATAGAGGAAGAAAGAAAGAAAGAAAGAAAGAAAGAGGAGGGGGAAAAGGAAGAAAACAGAGAGAGAGAGAAGAGGAAGGAAGCACCACAAACTGTGGTTCTAGACATCGTTTCAGAAGACACTTTGAAACAACACAGCAATTTAGGGCTGGAAGACATCTAGGAGGTCATCTAGTCCAACCCCCTGCTGCAGCAGGAAAGCTTACACTGTCTGGATTATTTTGGTGCCTCTAACAGAGAGAACAATTGCCAGAAAGAAGAAGGAGTTTACTAGGACAAGGCTGCCATGCAGAGGAAGGCAGAGATAGTCCTTAACTTATGACCACAATTGAGCCCAATTGAGCGTTGTTAAGTGAGTTTCACCACATTTTATTCAATCCATGACATCTCCTGGCTCTAATAGTGATGTGCAAACTAGGGAAGTAAATCTGAAGGCATGTGGAATGTTTTAATGTACAGAAGTCAGAGTTAAATGTGTGGCAGAGCGTGAACTCTGGGTATGTTTTTTCCAAATGCAATAAGTGAGATTGAAAATGTATAGTTTCAGAAGAGGTGTGTGTGTGTGCGTGTACATGCACATACAGTACACATAGTAGATAATGTATATTTTTGTGTGCCTGTATGTAATATGTAAGTCTACATATGGCATATATACATAGGATTAAATAACATAGTTTGCATGCTCAGTAATAGTAAATAGATAGGGAAATTGTATCTCATTGAGGTGAGGAGAGGTCAGACACCCTAACCCTAACTAACCCTTGATGTTAGTGATGTCAAGTTGGCCACCCTGACTCAGTCACGTGACCACCCAGCCACCCCACCCCAGTCACATGACCACAAAGCCGCTCCCACCCAGTTATATGACCGACAAGCAACTTCTACAAATTAAGCCACGCCCACAAAATTCTCATCCAAAATTCAAAGCTTCCAAGCACTGTGTGAACACATGAATAGCATGGTCTGAGTGATCAGGGTTTGTTCCTGTTCCTTTTAATACTAAAAGGAGATGAGACCATTAGGTGAGGTCATTTGGCAAATGTAGTATAGCATTATGTGGTCCCTTGTGGGCTCTTTTCTTTCAGCTTAACCTAGAATGAAAGGAACGGAAGGCTTTCTTTGCTGGTGCCCAAATACTAGCTGTCATGGCTGTAGAACCAGGAGCCAGCCCAGAATTCTGCTTTCTAGAAAAATGACTTGGGAGGAAGGCTTCTCCTGGCATGGAGATGATGTGCTCCATTTCAGGAGGGGTGAGCAGAGCCTGGCTTCTTCCCTTTCAGACAAAGTGGCAAGGGGCTTGTGCTCCTCTCCAGCATCTTTGCTCAGCCGGGGAGGTTACTGCGTAGGAAAGCAAGCAAAGCTTCCTATCCTTGGCACGGTGTGGCTTGATGGTTTGGTAGTGCTGCAGCCTGCTTTGGACTGCCTATGCAAGGCCAGATCCATTTTGGTGGTCCATCCCAGGTACCTTACGGATACAATGGATTTCTGGTGACAGCCTGGTTTACCAGTGATCTTGTTCTCTTGGCACAATTGCTTCTGAACATTAAATGTGTGTGGGTGGCTCCTTGGTTTGTTTGTAATAATAAAAATAATAATAATAATAATAATAATTATTATTATTATTATTATTATTATTATTATTATTATTATTTAGTAGATTTGTATGCCACCCCTCTCTGAAGACTTGTAAATTTACCTTGTTATTCAAAGTAAATAAATCTGATATGTTTCTGTGGTGTGTGTGTGTGTGTGTGTGTGTGTGTGTGTGCAAGTGTCAGGCAATGGCCAGCTGCCAAATAAATGGCTTTTTGAGAATCAAAACCAAACAAACACACCAGTTCATAATGAGATTTCAAGCTTTATTAAGTACCTGTAGGAGGCAAATTAAATGGAGGACATATCAAGTCCAAAGATCATTCTATAGTTGCTGGGAACTCCAGTTCAAGCAACAGAGATACTCTGAGGCCCTGGATAAGCCGTGGTCTGGTCTTGCCATGACCCTGGAATTTGGCTGCCAAACTTTAATTAAAAAGTTGAAATTGGACTTCAACTGCAAAGCTCAGAGCTGAAAGGGCAATTTCATGGCCTTTCAATTGAAATCCAATTGAAATCCAATTTCAACTTTTTAATTAAAGTTTGGCACCCAAATTCCAGGGTCATGGCTTATAACTGTGAGATGGCCATGGAAGTCTGAGAACTCTCCTCATAAGGCAGCACTTCCCTTCCACAAAGGCTGTACTGTTATGCTAGCAATGTTGCAGTCAGGGAAGCAATCCTGATTTTGGTTCATTCCTTTTCACTTTCAAAATGTCCAGCTTTCAATTTGGCTTTTCAATGCCAGATACACATGTTTCTCTATATCAATTTATACATACAGCTGATTTGATTCCAAGCAAACAAAACGATCAACAGTGAAGATCCATTGAAAATAGTCCAAAAGAGTGCAGCGCCTGCCATAACTTAGCTGACATTGGACAAATCTTCTCCAGTAAGATTTTATATTCCTTGTTTTTTTCCCCCTGGGAAATGTGAGGTGGGTTGAAGTCACCAAGGAAGATAGATAAAGTAACTTTGGAAGTACATTCATCTTAATTACTGAGATCCCTAACAGAGATATTTGTAATTTAGACCATTTCGTTGAATCTTTCTGGATATCCTTTAAAAATTTTGGGTAGTTGTCTTTTTTTATCAAAGTACATTTGGCTGGAAGCCAAATCTCCAGATACTTAACTTTTTTAACTGATTTAATTCCTATTCTTTCCTCTAATTCCTCTATATGTTTCTTGGACAAGTTTTTAGTTAACATCTTTGTTTTATCCTTGTTGATTTTGAGCCTCGCTACTTTTCCAAATTTTTCCATTTCCCTTAACAATTCCAATCCTGAATTTAATGGTATAATATAGATTAGGTCGTCGGCAAAGGCTTGTGTCTTATAATGTTGATCCTTAATTTTCAAACCTCTAATATCTAGATTTGTTGTCACAAAGTTCAATAAGATTTCAATGTACAAAATATATAGTAGTGGAGAGATTGGACAACCTTGTCTAACTCCTTTTTCAATATTAATTATGTCTTATCTCCATTTATTATTATATTAGCTGTTTGGCCTGAATATATAGTTTCCATCAAATTATTAAATTTATCTCCAAAATGCATCATTTTAATTAATGTCATTAGAAAATTTCGGTTTACATTATCGAAGGTTTTTTGCACATCAATAAAAAGTAATGCCAATTGATTGTCTGATCTTATCTGTACAAATTTCCACCATCAATACTCTTCCCTCAACATCTTTATCAATTATGCTAGGATTTAAATATTCTTTGACATATATCACAATACCTTTTTTGCTTACCCGTGCCAAGGCACAGAACATTTTCCCTAATTTTGAACATTCCAAGTCTTTGTTTCTTGCCTACAAATACCATATATACTCGAGTATAAGCCGACCCGAGTATAAGCCGAGGCACCAGTTTTGCCACAAAAAACCTGGGAAAACTTATTGACCCGAGTATAAGCCGAGGTTAGAAAATGCAGTGGCTAATGGTAACTTATAAAAATGGAAACCAATAAAATTACATTAATTGAAACATCAGAAGATTACATGTTTTAGAATATTTATTTTAAAGAAAACCAGTAAACTAGCTCTGTAAATTTAAAACAGGATTCCTTCTCATCATCTCATCATTAATTGGATTTACATTATTGTTCTGTTTTTATATATGCTGTGAGCCACCCTGAGTCCTTGGAGAGGGCCGGCATACAGATCCAGTTAATTAAATAGATAAATGAATGAATGAATGAATGAATGAATAAATAAATAAATAAATAAATCTGTATATCCAAACAGAGCTTCAGCATTAGCTGCTGTGAGGTTATCAGCATAGAAAACCAGATAGGTAGGTAGGTAGGTAGGTAGGTAGGTAGATGATAGATAGATAGATAGACAGACAGACAGACAGACTAGTGAGACAAGCAAAACTTGCACAACACAGACAGCTCTTGTGGTTTTGTATCCTAAATATGCAGGTCCTATTAAGAATCAAACTCATTTTTAAAATATGTAAAATGCTTCCCCTCATACTTGTTAATTGAAACTTGCTCTCAAACCCACTTTATAAAAGGCAACTTTTAAAGATCCACAAACACACTTTAGGAATTCCTGTCTAGCTCTTGCCTTATTAGTTCCTATCCAAGCAAGGACATCAACTACCACAAAATACCATTTTTTAAACAGTTTAAATCCTTACAAAGGAGGGGGGGAAGAATCTTACAGCAGGGGGCCTTTTTAATCCAACTAAGGGCAATGCAGGGAGGGGGCATGCACACACACACACACGCACGCACGACCTCACCAGCTTCCCATTGCTTTTCCCCCCTCCCGTTTGGAGCAAATGGCTGCCTCCTTTGCTTGAGCCAGGGAGAGGAGACACCAGCCCCACCCCTCCCACAGCTCCTACGGCGTGCGAGAGGGGAAAAAAGCTGGTGCCTCCTCGCTCTTGCTCAAGCAATGGCGCCCTCTTGTGGTGACTTTGTCAATGACCCGAGTATAAGCCGAGGTTGTGTTTTTCAGCCAATTTTGGGGGCTGAAAAACTCAGCTTATACTCGTGTATATACGGTAATACTTGAATTTAGTTTACCCAATTCTAAGAAAACACATTTTCTCTTAATTAAAGAATTCAATCCATTGACATTAACAGACAACATTTTTGTTTCACCCCCTGTAGCCTGCCTATTGGTTATTTGATTTAATGATGGTTTTAGACCTTGTTTCCACTGGAGCTGTGGCCCTGGCTCCTTCACTTTCCTGTCTTACAGGTTTTCCAGGTTCCATAACCTCCCCCTCCCCTGTTCTCAATCCTATTGCTACTTCTTCCAAGTTACGGCTTCCACTTTCTTCTCTATTGAAATCTTCATTTTTCATCAGAATAATCTCATGGAGCTCTTGTGCCTTGTCTATAGAATCGATTTTGTATTTTTTCTCCTTCCAAGTAATGAACATTCCCTCCGGGACTAACTATCTGAAAGGGATATTATTTCTGTTCAATTGTGTTGACAAGAATTGGAACCTGCGCCTCTTCTCTCTTACTCTGAGGGGAATTTGTTTCAGGATCAGAATCTCTTTTCCTTTATATCTCAGTGATTCTACTCTGACAGTATTTAAGATTTCATCTCGTAGCTTTCTTTTTAAGAGTCTGACATGGATCTCTCTTGGGTATTTGAAGCTTCTCGCATAACTTATTCATTCATTCATTCATTCATTCATTCATTTATTAGATTTGTATGTCGCCCCTTTCCGTAGACTCGGGGCGGCTTATACTAATTCTATAAACTTTGTCAATCTCCTTACTCATTTCCTCTTTTGATTTGTCAAGTACAAGACCTAAAATTTCAGCAATCAGGTCAGGGAGGTTCTCGTCTCTAAATTCATCTATGTTTTGTATTCGTAAAAAGAAAGGTGATTTTTCGAGTTTGAGATGAAGAATGGCCTCTTCTAAGTTATGGTTGACAACTTCCAATCTGTCTTCAGTTCTTTCCGTTTTCCTTTCAATTTCTGCTGTTTTCTTCTTCACCGCTTCTATCTCTTGTTGGTTTCTTGTTAAAGGAGTTTTCATTACTCCAATCTTCTCGTCCATTCTTCCCATGTTGTGCTTCAGTTGACTAATTTCTTCTCTCACTCCGTCATTGCTTTTTGTAATATTGTCTTGCATTTTTAGTAGAGTTTCTTGTAGTGTATTTAGAGTAACTTCAAGTTTTTGAGGTGATATTTTCTCTTCTGTTAACGTACTTTCAAGAAATCTTTGTCTTATCTGAGTCGTCAGTAAGAGAGTTTGGTTTTTTGTTCCTTTGTTTTGGGTAAATGTTCTAGAAGCCATTTTCTTTTAGTAATTTAATTTAATAATTAGTAGTTTAAATTATAGTCTTTAAATTACTATAAATATACACACCATTTCTAGTGCTTTAGCCTTTTTATCATTCAATATATCCGATTGTTACGAGGAAGAAGGGGAAATGATCAAACACAATTTAATTAGTTTAGGAGTTTGAGTTTTAAGCAAGTCTTGGAGGAAGGATAGAGATTCTATTTAAGTAAGACAAATTCTACCTTTAAAAAAGTAAATCTGTTCTATCTTTTCTTTTTTTGGGGGGGAGTGGTGGTGGTAGAACCGGATAGAGTTATGCACAGGGTTTCATCTAAGTCCACCAATAAATATAATTTCAGAATTTTAATCCAGTAAGAGAAAAAAGAACTGACCAGACCAAATCTTCAGTTGAAATCCTAAGTCACCAGTCAATGTCCTATGGCCTAAATCCAAAAATCCAAGGTCTAAGATCCAAAATTCAAAATCCAAATTCAAAAATCACAGTCCTCCACGGGATCTCTGAGTGAAACAGGAAACTCCACAGCTCTACACAATTACTACTAGTCAAATTTTAGGGCGAGGTCTTGTTTTCAGGGAAACATGGTAGGTTCTCCAGGTAGTGGGAGGCTTTCTAAGGATTCTTGAAGTCATTCTGATATATTCACAGATTCTTCAGGACATTGCTCCTTGGGGTTTTTTGCTGATATTTCAAGCCATCTCTTTCTTCGGCTTCTTTGAAACTCTGACTTGGACTTTTGAAGATGTTGAATGCCTATAATTGATGCTTCAAGCCATCCCCGCACATCTAAATCACATGTTTCTGGCCCTTCTTTTTGGACATTACTTAGTGATATGCCTAACCAACCTTTCACATCCTCGGCACATTCCTTCGGCAGGTTGGCTAGGCATTCATTAAGCCATTGGGGCAGGGTGTACCCTGACAGCTTACACGAATCCTCTCTTCTTCTTTTTTTGAAGCCAGTTCAGCATATTTAAAATGGATTCCTTAAGGTTTTTTGTTTTAAGTTCATCCACTAACATTTTCAGCCATTTTTTATTGAGCTGATGTGGCTTTCTTTTTTCTTCAGTTTTTCCATTCCTTAATGGGCAAGAGCCTTTCCTCTGTAGTTCCTCTCTGAAAAAAAACAGAAGGTTAGCTATGAACTGGACCAACAACAAAGTATTCTTAGTTAAAAATAATGGGAACTGCTTTGATGTCAGGAAATTCTCATTCCTAAAGTATATATCTATAGTTGGGCAGTGGGAGTTGAATGAGGCTATCTACTAGATTTATAGATGTAAAATTATAATGATCTATAATTCTTTTTTTTTCTAAAATAAGGAGAATGTGAGATTTTTCTGAATTTTCTAAGTTAAGGAGAACCTAATACAAAATTCTGGACCAGGAAGTTTATGGTGGCTATCTAAAAATTTCTCACCTCCATTTCAATTCATAATAGTCTCGGCAGAGCTCCTCATTTGTATCCATTTTATCCATTTTTTGGAACGTGATTTTCTCCATTTTCATTTCTTCTTTTTTTCTTGTTAATTTTTCAATTACTGACATTTTCCTGTAAAATATAAGGAACAGAGAGATATTAGCCCTATGGCAATGTAGAGGCGGGAGGAGTGGAGGAGCCCGTATCTAGGGTGGCACAAATTCAAAAATCACAGTCCTCCACAGGATCTCTGAGTGAAACAGGAAACTCCACAGCTCTACACAATTGCTGCTAGTCAAATTTTAGGGCGAGGTCTTGTTTTCAGGGAAACATGGTAGGTTCTCCAGGTAGTGGGAGGCTTTCTAAGGATTCTTGAAGTCATTCTGATATATTCACAGATTCTTCAGGACATTGCTCCTTGGGGTTTTTTGATCATATTTCAAGCCATCTCTTTTTTCGGCTTCTTTGAAACTCTGACTTGGACTTTTGTAGAGGTTGAATGCCTATAATTGATGCTTCAAGCCATTCCCGCACATCTAAATCACATGTTTCTGGCCCTTCTTCTTGGACATTACTTAGTGATATGCCTAACCAACCTTTCACATCCTCGGCGCATTCCTTCGGCAGGTTGGTTAGGCATTCATTAAGCCATTGGGGCAGGGTGTACCCTGACAGCTTACACGAATCCTCTCTTCTTCTTTTTTTCAAGCCAGTTCAGCATATTTGAAATGGATTTCTTAAGGTTTTTTGTTTTAAGTTCATCCACTGAAATTTTCAGCCATTTTTTATTGAGCTGATGTGGCTTTCTTTTTTCTTCAGTTTTTTCATTCCTTAATGGGCAAGAGCCTTTCCTCTGTAGTTCCTCTCTGAAAAAAAGCAGAAGGTTAGCTATGAACTGGACCAACAACGAAGTATTCTTAGTTAAAAATAATGGGAACTGCTTTGATGTCCGGAAATTCTCATTCCTAAAGTATATATCTATAGTTGGGCAGTGGGAGTTGAATGAGGCTATCTACTAGATTTATAGATGTAAAATTATAATGAGCTATAATTCTTTTTTTTTCTAAAATAAGGAGAATGTGAGATTTTTCTGAATTTTCTCAGTTAAGGAGAACCTAATACAAAATTCTGGACCAGGAAGTTTATGGTGGCTATCTAAAAATTTCTCACCTCCATTTCAATTCATAATAGTCTCGGCAGAGCTCCTCATTTTTATCAATTTTATCAATTTTTTGGAATGTGATTTTTTCCATTTCAATTTCCATTTGTTCTTTTTCAATTGTAATTTTTTCCATTACTGCCATTTTCCTGTAAAATATAAGGACCAGAGAGATATTAGCCCTCTTGCAATATAGAGGCGGGAGGATTGGAGGAGCCCATATTTAGGGTGGCACAGGGCCGGAATATCCCGTTTTTGCTAGAGAGAGGCAGATATGATGGGAGACATGGGGTAGGCTGCTCTCGGGGAACAAGAGCTCGCTGCTTGAAAGCGATCCCTTGTTCCGGCCCCATGAGCTTAGCCCGGGGTACTGGCGACAAGCGAATCTCAGACCCTAGACTCAGGCGGTTGATACTCAATGCCAGGTCGGTTGTAAATAAAGCTCCCCTCATCCAGGATTTTTCTTTCTTTCTTTCTTTCCTTTCTTTCTCTCCCTCTTTCTCTCTCCCTCTTTCTTTCTGTCTTCCTTCCTTCTTACCATTCTTTCTCTCTCTCTCCTTCCTTCCTTCCTTCTCCCCTCTGCTCCCTCCCTTCCTCCTTTCATCTCCTCCTTCCCTCCTGTCTTTTCCCTTCTTTTGAAGTTTGCTCTTTGCTTGCTTTTTCTGTCAAACCTTTGCAAGGATATCTGTCTCAGGCTTCTGGAAATAACCTGCAATTCACGTGAGAATTCGCCGTTTCAGTGAGTCTTTGGGGCAAGGGCGCCCCACCCTCTCCTGCAGGAGTTTTTTTTTAAAAAAGAGTCCGGGGACTATTCCACAAAGTGAAAATAAGACTCGGAGAAGCTTGTTTGTTGACTTGAGGTCAAAGCTTGAGAATGTAGAAAGGTGCCGCTTGGAGAATCAAGAGGAGTGCCACTATGAACGGGAAATTTGGAATGCCTGGAATCGGTTACCAGACACTTTTAGCACAAAATTATGTTTTTCTTCTCAAGGTGACACACCACCCGAGTTATGCTCGGTTTTTTGGCGAATTTTGACACAATAAGCTCAAAAGGTTGCCCATCACTGGTCTACAAGCCTCGACGCAAACGGAAACACCTCCTTAAATTTTCTTCAAGCTCCTGATAAATTTCAGTTTTTTCTTTGCAAAGTTTCTTATTTTCTTTAAAAAGTTCATTAATTTTTATTTGTAATTCTTCTTTTTCATTCTGTAGTTTTGAAATTTCCATTGTGTTTTTGCAAATAATGAAGACCAGAGAGAAATTAGCCCCCAGGGTTTTTTTTAACTTGAATTATCAACCTTTTTATTCAATTTTTATTAAATACACATTAAAAATACCTTATGAAATTATGAATGTCATACAGACAGGGTGAACTTAATAGGATTGTGCAAAGATGAACTATGTGAAGACTTACGAGCCTTTCCTCTGTAGTTTCTGGTGGCTATCTAAAAATTTCTCACCTCCACTGCAATTTGTAATGTTCTCGGCAGAGCTCCTCGTTTTTATCAATATTTTCAATTTTTTGGAATGTGGTTTTTTCCATTTCAATTTTCATTTGTTCTTTTTCTATGGTAATTTTTTCTATTACTGCCATTTTCCTGCAAAATATAAGGACCAGAGAGATATTAGCCCTCTTGCAATATAGAGGCGGGAGGAGTGGAGGAGCCCATATCTAGGGTAGCACAGGGCCGGAATATCCCGGTTTTGCTGGGGAGAGGCAGATATGTTGGGAGACATGGGGTAGGCTGCTCTCGGGGAACAAGAGCTCGCTGCTTGAAAGCAATCCCTTGTTCCGGCCCCATGAGTTTAGCTCGGGGTACTGGCGACAAGCAAATCTCGAACCATAGGCTCAGGCTGTTGATATTCAATGCCAGGTCAGTTGTAAATAAAGCTCCCCTCATCCAGGATTTACTCCTAGATGAGGAGGCTGACCTGACATGTGTTACTGAGATCTGGCTGGGCCCAGAAGGAGGAGTCCATCTCTCTGAAATGTGCCCAGTTGGGTTGCAGGTGTGGCACCAGCCACGACCCCAGGGAAAGTGGGATGAGTGGCTATTATAGCGAAAAAGACCTTCAGCCTACGCAGGCTCGCTGGCCTGAGATTACGGGTTGTGAGTTCCTCTTTGTGAAGTTGAACCTAGGGGTTCAGTTGGGCTTGTTGCTCATGTACCTGCCTCCCAGCTGCGTGTCAACAGCCCTGCCTGTGCTACTCGAGGAGGTAGCTGGGCTGGCAGTGGAGTTCCCCAAGCTTATTGTCTTGGTCGACATTAACCTGTTGCTCGGAGAATCCTCTGGATTGGTGCAGGAGTTTATGGCCACCATGGCAACCATGGACCTGACCGAAGTAATTTAGGGTGCAACTCATGAGGGGGGCATGCTCCTGACATGGTATTCCCCACAGAGCAGTTGAGTAATGATCTGAAATTAAGGGTCTTAAATATTTTGCCTTTGTCATTTTCTGCTACGGCTTGATTTCAAGGCTTCAATCCTCCTCTGCAGGGAGATGGAACTGATTAGGTGATTCCTTCCCAGGCGCCTGATGGACCCAGAGGGCTTTCAGAGGATACTTTCATCTGCTGGTCCATTACTCTGGGGGGGAAGAAACCATCATCTTTCAGCTGTGGCAACGGGCATGTTTGCCTGGTGCACCAGTTGTGGCCTTACTTGGACCATGAGTCTCTACTCACAGTCGCTCATGCCTTTATCACCTTGAGATTCAACTACTGCAATGCTCTCTACATGGGGCTAACTTTGAAGAGTGTTTGGAAAATTAAAATTGTGCAAAATGCAGCCGTGCAAACGGTCATGGGCATTCCTAGACATGCCCCTCTTTCTCCAACACTACGTGGATTGCATTGATTGCTGATTGGTTTCTGGACACAATTAGTGTTGGTAATGACCTATAAAGCCAAACATGGCATTGGTACTTGGCGGTACTTGTGGGACCGCCTTCTGCCGCATCAATCCCAGCAATTGGTGAGGTCCCACAGAGTTGGCCTTCTCCAGGTCCCATCAACTAGACAATGTCGTTTGGTGGTGCGTAGGTGAAGACCTTTTATGTGGGGGCTTCTGAATCAGCTCCCCCTGGAGATTCGCTCTGCCCCCCCTTCATTTATGCCACCAGGCTTGGGGCAGTTAGATCTCAGTCCCCCTGGCCGACCAAATGTTTGTATGGCTGTTGTTTGAATGGGTATGACTGATTTTTAATATAATTGAGGGTTTTAGATTGTCTCTATAGTTTTAACTTAATTGGATTTGCTATTGTATTTGTATTGTATATGTTTTTATATGTTGTAAGCCACCCCGAGTCCTTAGAGAGGGGCGGCATATAAATCCAATAAATAAAATAAATAAAATAAAAATAAACATTTCTCACCTATCCAGTTCTTCTTTCAACTCATTAATTTCTTGGAGGAGCTCTACTTTCTTGATGGCATCTTTTTTAATTTTTGTGCTGAGACTTTCATTTTCTTTTATAATTTTTTGAATCTCGTCTTCTTTCTCTGAAGTAATTTTCCTGTAAAATATCAAGAGCAGAGTGAAGTTAGCCCCCTTAGGTTTTTTTACTCAAATTGTAAAACTTGTTTAAAATTAAAACTAATTGAAATATTGAAGAAACGATGAGAAAGTCAGGGTTGCTATCTAAAATTTTCTCACCTCAACTTTTCTTCAAAGTCTTCACAAATTTTATTTTTTTTCTTGGCAAAGTTTCTTATTTTCCTTAAGAAGTTCATTAATTTTTATTTCTAATTCATTTTTTTCAGTCAGCAGTTTAGAAATGTCCTTTGTCTTCCTGCAAATAATGAAGACCAGAAAGAAATTAGCCCCCAGGGTTTTTTTTAACTTGAATTATCAACCTTTTTATTCAATTTTTATTAAATACACATTAAAAATACCTTATGAAATTATGAATGTCATACAGACAGGGTGAACTTAAGAGGATTGTGCAAAGATTTGATGAACTATGTGAAGACTTACATATATCTCTGTTCCCTCACTCTCTTCAAATCAGCATCTGATCTTTGCGCTTTTGTCTGAACAATCTAGAGAAGCCAAAATAGATCATAAGTCAGGAATATATTTCCGTAGCAGCCCACTTGCTACCCCTCACTACCCAATTAGTCACACTGGGCTTTCCCCCCTCTTTTTATGATATGAACTATGTCTCAGTCATGCACACTCAACAGGTTCCTTATGTACTAGATTGCTTACCTGATGGGAACGCAACTTTATGCTGGGCTAGAAAAAAAAAATAGTCTTAGTTAATTTCTTTAGGAAATATAAAACACAGTGGTTCAAAACAATTATGAATCATCTAAATTTTATTTCACTGCTATTGGTATTGTATGTGGCCAAGGAAAGTAGCTAATTTAGCAAAGAAGGAACCGACCAAGAATTAGCATCAGCTCTGATAATTGCCATTCTTTTACAGAAATTACAAATAAACTGGTCTGTATAGATGTGTGTATGGATTTCATATATGCAATAGAAATATAAAGCGAACATATATACTACATAAAATATGCTGCACATGCATTATTAACCATGACCAATTGTGAAAAAATCATTTATTTTCATTTTTCTCATAGTAATATTCTAAGGTGAGCTGCAAGTATACATTATATACCTCAGCATGTCTTTGTGCCAGAAGACGATGTCTCGAACTTTCTCCTTCCGGAGACAAAATACCCTATTTTAAAAAAGCAAATTGACAGTGATTAAAGACACTAATTTTTCTATCAACAATTCTAAATGACTTGGGTTGATGTTAAACATTGTTTCCTCTTCAAATCTGGGGTACCAACTATATCTCTGCCATCTAATCTTTGACACATGCCTGGAAATTCACACTACTGAAAAAAATAACATTTTACTATTCTTCCAAAACTGAAGAAACTTCTTGGATTACGGTCTAAAAAATTTCCAAAAAAACCCAAGCAAAGAAAAAGGAAAGTCCAGTTTCTTCTCGGTTGGATGAGTTCCTGCTGTTTTCCTAACAAGATTTTTCAGAAGTGGTTTGGTGTTGCCTCCTTTCTAGGGGAAGAAAAGGTGACTGGGTCAGGGTCACCCACTTGGCTTTGTGCCTAAAGTGGGACAAGGAATGCCGGTCTCTGGGTGCGCAGGGTGACGCCTTAACCACGATACCAAACTGGCTTTCTTGGGTTGCTAATGCAAGCTAACAATGTATTTCAAAGGTCAAAACAAAAACCTAAACGGTCAACTGAGGATAAACAGAAATCACAATTCATATTCTATCTGTCTGTCTATCTGTGTTTCTCCAACTACCTACTGTTCTTTCTATCTATATGTCTGTCTGACTGAATATCTGTATCTATCTATCTATCTATCTATCTATCTATCTATCTATCTATCTATCTATCTATCTATCCTATCTATCCCTACCTAGCTACCTAACTATCTGCCTAAAATTTCTATATGTTCCATCACACATTTACTGTGACACCGTATGAACAAATGTTTTCTCTTACCCCCTGGCCGACCAAATGTTTGTATGGCTGTTGTTTGAATGGGTATGACTGATTTTTAATATAATTGAGGGCTTTAGATTGTCTCTATAGTTTTAACTTAATTGGATTTGCTATTGTATTTGTATTGTATATGTTTTTATATGTTGTAAGCCACCCCGAGTCCTTAGAGAGGGGCGGCATATAAATCCAATAAATCAAATAAATAAAATAAAAATAAACATTTCTCACCTATACAGTTCTTCTTTCAATTCACTATTTTCGTGGAGGAGCTCTACTTTCTCGATGGCATATTTTTAAATTTTTGAGCTGAGACTTTCATTTTGTTTTATAATTTTTTCAATCTCCTCTTCTTTCTCTGAAGTAATTTTCCTGTAAAATATCAAGAGCAGAGTGAAGTTAGCCCCCTTAGGTTTTTTTATTCAAATTGTAAAACTTGTTTAAAATTAAAACTAATTGAAATATTGAAGAAACGACGAGAAAGTCAGGGTTGAGTCCCGTTTTCCAAAGAGAGAAAGAAAGGCAAATGGAGAGGAAGGAGGACAGAGAGTCCCATTTTCAAGAGAGGAGGAAAAAGATAAAGAGAGAAGGCAAATGGAGAGGAAGGAGGATGGATGGATGGATGGATGGATGGATGGATGGATGGATGGATGGATAGATAGGCATTCTTTCCCCTCTCAGCGAGGGAGCTGCAAGAGAGGCGGGGTGGGCATTCTCACTGCAGAGACCGGCAAAGGTGATTTTCAATGTCGGGTGCGCCCGCGAAGGTTTTTTTTACTTTGAATGTTCCGGGCGGACTGGCAGGGGGATGGGGAGTGCGCGCGCCCGCCCACGCGCCCGACATTGAAAATCACCTTCGCCGGTCTCCGCTGTGAGAAGAACGGAGAGAGAACAAGAGAGAGTGAGAGCGACAGGGCAAAATAAAGAGAAAGTGAGAAAGAGAGAGAGAGAGAAAGGGGGAGAGAAAGAGATAGCAAGAGAGAGAACAAGAGAGAGAAAGTGAGAGAAAGAAAACAAGAGAGAAAGAGTGAGAGAGGGAGAAAGCAAGAGAGAGAGAGAGAGAAAGAAAACAAGAGAGAGAAAGTGAGAAAAAAAGAGAGCAAGAGGGGGAGAGAAAGAGAGAGAGAGAGATGAGAGAGGAAGGAAGAGAGTGAGAGAGAGGAAGAAAGCAAGCAAGAGAGAGACAGACAGAGAAAGCAAGCACTTAAATAATAACAGAGAAAAAACCCCCCAGCCCTCACCTGTTTTTATTAATAGTTATGTTTTTGGTTTTGCTGGTTGTTTTAGTTTTAATAGTAATGGATTTTGGGTTTTTTAAATTATTAATTTCTTTTAATAAAAAAGAAGGGATTTTTTTCTTATTTATTTCTTGTTTGTTTGTTTGTTTGTTTATTTATTTCTATGCGGCCCAGTCCCAAGGGGACTGCCGTTCAGACACTATACTTTTCCGCCCACACCGAAAAAAAATTAGAGGGAACATTGATCACAAGAATGTTATTTTATTCTATCAGGCAAGGTGGATAAGTTCTGTGTCCCATCAGTTTTGGTTTCCACGCAGGGCTTACAGATAGGATTTAGGAAGTGTGCTTTCTGTCTCAAGATTCCTGCTTTATAAACAACCTTCCTATGAAGATTCAAACACCCTTGATCGTTTTTGGTCTCCAGTTATGGGGCTGTGGAAGCCTGCTTGTATTTGTTATGTGGATAAGGATTTTTTTTTTTAACGTGGCCCTATATACAGTAATAGCCATTTAATACTATTTAAATGTCAGGGTCAGAAATGACAGGTCTGTTGAGATGGTTGTTTTGTTCCTTAGTAAATGAATGGCCAGATTAATGGGGAATAAGAGTAAACAATAATTGTAGCACCATCGTGTGAAGATGGTCTACATCACATGGCAGACCTTAAACCTTCTCTATCAGTCGGACCAGATGGTCTATGTGCATACTTCCTAAAAAAGCTCTCTTCTGCCATAGCTGAACCACTAAGCATAATTTTTGAAAAATCCTTCAGAACCAGCACACTTCCTAAACTATGGTTGAAAGCAATGGTCATCCCCATCTTCAAAAAAGGAGACCCCTCTCTTGTAGATAACTACAGACCAATTTCACTATGCTGCATCCCATGCAAAGTTATGGAATCAATGATAAACAAATCAATTACTCTCCATTTAGAAACTAACAATTTTCTCTCTAACAAACAATTTGGTTTCAGAAAAAAACTATCCTGCAACCTGCAGCTCCTCCACTGCAAAAATATATGGACAACTCATCTAGATCAAGGGAAATCTACAGATGCAATTTATATTGACTTCTGCAAAGCCTTTGATTCAGTGGTCCACGACAAACTACTCCTAAAACTCAAATCCTATGGCATCTCAGGATCCCTCCACAGATGGATTACAGCATTCCTGTCAAACAGACAACAAGTGGTCAAAATAGGAAGCACCATATCCACCCCTGTCCCAGTTAAAAGCGGTGTTCCCCAAGGTAGTGTACTGGGACCAACGCTCTTCATTCTCTACATCAATGACCTTTGCGATTACATCACAAGCAACTGTGTCCTCTTCGCCGATGATGTAAAACTCTTCAACACCACCGATAACACAACTACTCTCCAAAAAGACCTTGACGCTGTTTCTGAGTGGTCTAACACATGGCAACTCCAAATCTCAACTAGCAAATGCTCTGTCCTACACATTGGGAAGAAGAATCTAAACTCCAAATACGAACTTAATAATCAAATTATCACAGATAATCCCCACTCGGTTAAAGACCTTGGTATACTAATAACAAAAGATTTAAGTGCCAAAGCCCACTGCAACAATATAGCCAAGAAGGCTTCAAGAGTTGTAAACCTAATCCTACGTAGCTTCTGCTCTAGCAATCTCACACTACATACTAGAGCTTACAAAACTTTTGCCAGACCCATCCTCAAATACAGCTCATCTGTTTGGAACCCATATCACATCTCAGACATTAACACCCTTGAAAATGTTCAAAGATACTTCACCAGAAGAGCCCTTCACTCCTCCACTCGAAATAGAATACCCTACGAGACTAGACTTTCAATCCTGGGCCTAGAAAGTTTAGAACTAAGACGCCTTAAACAAGATCTAAGTATTGCCCACAAGATCATATGCTGCAACGTCCTGCCTGTCGGCGACTACTTCAGCTTCAACCACAACAATACAAGAGCACACAACAGATTTAAACTTAATATTAACCGCTCCAAACTTGACTGTAAAAAGTATGACTTCAGTAACCGAGTTGTCGAAGCGTGGAACTCATTACCGGACTCCATAGTGTCATCCCCAAACCCCCAACACTTTACCCTTAGATTATCTACTGTTGACCTATCCAGATTCCTAAGAGATCAGTAAGGGGCGAGTACAAGTGCACTAGAGTGCCTTCCGTCCCCTGTCCTATTACTCTCCTATATCTCCTATATCTCTTCTTCTATTCTTTCATTGATATATTCTATTCCTATATATATAGGTATATGTATGTGCATGTATGTATGTATGTGTGTATATGTATATCTACAAGAGAGGGGTCGAATCCCAGTAAAGGAAAGGGTGTGGCTAGCTGATGAGGCCATAACAAGGCCGAAATGGGACCATCCTAGTCTCCCTTAATTTTAAAATTCCAGCTAAAAAAACATTTAACATATATATGTATGTTTATATATATATATGTATATGTATGTATGTGTATGTGTATGTATGTATGTATGTATGTATATATATATATATATGACGGTCTTGGTATATTCGGGTTTCTTCCCGTGTAGAATTTGGAAATTTCTGGCGACGTTTCGATGAGGTCCCACTCATCATCTTCAGGCTGGTGTTTCTGTCCTTGTTCTCAGGCGAAGAGAACAAGGACAGAAACACCAGCCTGAAGATGATTAGTGGGACCTCATCGAAACGTCGCCAGAAATTTCCAAATCCTACACGGGAAGAAACCCGAATATACCAAGACCGTCATACCTGTACCCGTGAAAATCTACGAAAACATATATATATATATATATATATATATATATATATATATATATATATATATATATATATATATATATTCTATTCCTATATTCTATATATTCTATATATTCTATTCCTATATATTCTATTCCTATATCTTCTTTTCTATTATTTCTTAGATATATTTTACTATGAGTATCTCCTCTATAACCTTCATCATGTATTTTACTATGTGTATATTGATATATACTCAATAAAACCCTCATTGTGTATTGGACTAAATGAATAAATAAAGAAAGAAAGAAAGAAAGAATGAATGAATGAATAAATAAATAAATAAATAAACAAACAAACAAATAAATAAATAAATAAATTGGACGGAAACAAGTTTTCTTTCCAAAGTTTCCCAGGAATGAGATTAGCTTACTTTGAGGTTAGCATTAGCATTCATTTAATTAAAAGACCTTAGGTTTGCTCGGATGTCATTCCTGAAACTGCATATTACAGGACAGACATCCCATCAAAGTAAGTACTAAATTTGATGTAACAGCAGATTTCAGAAAATGGGAGAAACGCACAAGAATGCTCAATGCTCCTAAATAGAAAATAAAAAACCGGATATTGTAGAAACAAGGATTATTGTTTTGACAATAAGGAACTGAAATAACCCACAGATTGGAAAATATGATTGCTTCTATCAAGTCATCCAAACACTTGAGTTACATGGACAACACTGTAGTTTCAGAGATTAATCACCGAGCTATTTTTAGAAAGCAATTTGCAAAACCATGAAGAAAGTTCCTACTTATTCCTACGGGATTGCTCTCACACAGTTAAAATGAATTATTTTCAGAATAACTTAAGTTACACGTAAAAACTTTTACATGAGTCAAGTTAGATAACAAGTTAGAATAAACTTACTAAGTAGCAGATTATTATGGTCTATAATAAAATTTAGTGAATGAAATGAAACAAGAGGAAAATAGGATTTACTCTATGTATTTATAATATTCTTACCATTATAATCTTTTTCTGACTAGATCCTAAACTAGATCCTGAGCCTTTTAGAAATTTCTTAATCAAGTATTGACCAGGTCCTACCTTGCCTACTTCCTAGCTCAAACAATGTTGCAGTGCAGGTGGGGTTGGTACTTACCGCCATTACTGGTATGATGCGTGCGCAGGTCTGCGTCGCCAGTGTGCACGATCGCATGCCCCAGCGAGATTTTGCTTCTGCATATGGAAGGAAGCAAAATCTCATGAAAGGGCATGTGCACACATGCTGTCAACACAGAGCTGCAAGCGCAGCTCCATTTTTCGCTACCGGTACGCAGTGTGGCCCGTACTGGCTAGCAACCTAAAAAAACAAGTATTGTGGTGCCACAATTAATTGTTATATTGCTCCGCCTCAACTACAGACCAGAGAAAACTTAGCACATGTGCATTAAGAAGGGATTCCTCCTCTTCTTCCTCATCTCTGCTGTGAGGTGCTGGAGGTTCAGAAGTCCTGGCTGAACCTCTGCCACTGGCACCGAATCCTTACCAGCCTCCTCACTATCCAACTTGTGTGCCAGCATCACCTCATTGGCGTCATCTCGGATGGGATCCGCTACCAGCTGCACAAGCTGCTGGGTGTGTGCGTGTCTCAACATACATATACTTTTCTGCATTGGAACTTTTTGCTTACGTATTTAACAAAAATAGGTGTACTCCTATCACAAAGCACACCATAGACTGCACCTGGAGTCTCTAAGATATATGATCATGTACATGTGATTTTCAAACATCTGCTACTTTCTCCACAGATATAATGCTCTGCATTTGTGTGCAACTTGTGGTCTCAAAGTAAACCCAGCAATCCTGGAGTCACCATCATGTGCAACAATGTTGGAAGAATGCTCACATCTGAATATTACCTCTGGCTGAAGACCTGCTCTATATTACAGTACTGTGAGGCAGACAGATAGAAAATGAAAAAGAATCGTAAGAGCCCTGTTTGATCAGACTAAAAGCACTTTTATCCCAGGATCATGTTTCCATTATGGCCAGTCAGAAGCCTCTCAATGTATTGTGTAAACAGCACACAGAAGCAACAGGTTCCATCTGCTGATATTCTCCATCAATCCATATTTGCAATCCATACCCATATTTGAAATCCCATTTCTTCTAATCCTGGAGGTTTTATGTAGTCATTACAAAAATAAGTCATTAGTTGATTTCCCCCCTGTATGACTATATTTATCTCTCTTTTGATTGCCTTCTACTCTTATTTATTCAGGATAAAGTTGCCTTTCAAAGTTGCTTTTTCCAAAGATGGTCACATTGAAGCACAAAATAAATTGGCAAAAATCGGCAAGTTTTGGCGATTTTCAACCTTTCTTTGCTTCTGCGCATGTGCGGAAGCAAAGAAATAGCTGAAATCTCTCACATGTGAAAGTCCTCACCTGAGATTTCGGCAATTTTCACTGATTTCTTTGCTTCTGCGCATGCACAGAAGCAAATTCTTGCACGGGAGTGTGTGCACCCACATCAGCATCCGGGATTGATACGGTAGGGAAAGAAGGTAAGTGCGGCCCTTCACTGGTCTAATGTCCAGCAGTGGGTTGCTCCCGGTTCAGCCTGGTTGTCTGAACTGGTAGCAGTGGCAGTGGGAGACTCCGCCCACCCACCCAGGATTGTGCACGTACGTGAGCATGTGAACTGGTAACAAAACAATTTAGAATCCAGACTAGGTGAAACCTGGCTCAAAAACAGGAACTGTGAGAGGGAAAATCGTGCATGGAGCCACAGGTGCACCCGTGTTTCGGCATGCGTGAAAGCAAAAAACCCTCACCAAAACATAGGCACACCTGCGGCCCATGCACAATTTTGCTACCTCCAAAGATAGAAGAACATACGAGCATTCTGGCTCGTAGCCCACCACTGGACCTAGAGGACATTCCTTTTCTGCCATAGCATCCACCTTGTGGACATTCTTCCTCCAGATATCAGGATGGCCCCACACCCTGTTGGCCTTTCATAAAGCCATGAAGGCCTGGTTCTGGGCTCAGGGAACCAGCTTCTTTGTTGTACTAATAATTTGGGTTGGATGTTTTTCAACTGCTTTGTATTTTAATTTTTGCAATGTTTTTATTTTAATTTTGTTCACCATTAAGAGTGATTTGTTGAGCTACACTACTATACAAACTCAATAAATACATGATCATTAAGCTCATGGCTTCTGGTTAATTTCCACATGAGCTAGAAGCCAACATTTTATGTTTTAGAACAAGAAAAATATAATTCCACTTTTCCAATCACCTTTTATTTGGCCCAAAGGCAGCTATCTCCATGTCCAGTCAACGAAGCAGCGGAAGTGATGTGCCGGTGTCTGGAGGCTGTTGGGGCCTGGATGGGTGTCAACAGACTCAAACTCAACCCGGATAAGACGGAGTGGCTGCGGGTTTTGCCTCCCAAGGACAATTCCATCTGTCCGTCCATTACCCTGGGGGAGGAATTATTGACCCCCTTGGAGAGGGTCCGCAACTTGGGCGTCCTCCTCGATCCACAGCTCACTTTAGAGAACCATCTTTCAGCTGTGGCGAGGGGAGCGTTTGCCCAGGTTCGCCTGGTGCACCAGTTGCGCCCCTATCTGGAACGGGACTCATTGCTCACAGTCACTCATGCCCTCATCACCTCGAGGTTCGACTACTGTAATGCTCTCTACATGGGGCTACCTTTGAAAACTGTTCGGAAACTTCAGATTGTGTAGAATGCAGCTGCGAGAGCAGTCATGGGCTTACCTAGGTATGCCCATGTTTCACCATCACTCTGCAGTCTGCATTGGCTGCCGATCAATTTCCGGTCACAATTCAAAGTGTTGGTTATGACCTTTAAAGCCATTCATGGCACTGAACCAGAAT
This sequence comes from Erythrolamprus reginae, assembly GCF_031021105.1. Lineage (NCBI taxonomy): Eukaryota > Metazoa > Chordata > Lepidosauria > Squamata > Dipsadidae > Erythrolamprus > Erythrolamprus reginae. The sequence goes on from NW_027248465.1 coordinate 827,512, forward strand.
ATCTCCGAGATATTCCGAGGCCCGCCTCCTGCCGCACGAATCCCAGCGACCGATTAGGTTCCACAGAGTGGGCCTTCTCCGGGTCCCGTCAACTAAACAATGTCGGTTGGCGGGCCCCAGGGAAAGAGCCTTCTCTGTGGCAGCCCCGACTCTCTGGAACCAACTCCCCCCAGAGATTAGAACTGCCCCTACTCTCCCTGCCTTCCGTAAACTCCTTAAAACCCACCTTTGCCGTCAGGCATGGGGAAACTAAAAAACCTCCCCCAGGCATGTACAATTTATGCATGGTATGTTTGTGTGTGTGTGTGTTAGTATATTGGGACTCTTTTTAAACTTTTTAAATATTTAAATTTATTTGGATTTGTTACGAATTGTTGTGTCTTGTTGTGAGCCGCCCTGAGTCTGCGGAGAGGGGCGGCATACAAATCTAAATAATAAATACCGGTAATAAATAAAATAAAAATAAATAATAAATATCTTTTTGGTTTTCTTTGTAAAGTGGTATGGACTGATTTGTGCACTCAACTTCCCTCATTCCAGTGTTGAAAAATGACTGACAGATGGTTGTTGTGCTAGAAAACTGACAGTTATCTTAGGCCAGAAAGAGGGGGGAGAAATAGAGTAAGAGCACATTCTAATGAGGTAAAATATTTAACCTTACACAACTGAACCAGCATGTTGCTAAGTATGCAAGGATGGGGATAGTTAATTAGTTAACAGCAAAGACATGAATGTTGTTTGTTCCAGGAAGGAAGAATGATAAATTAGCACTGAGATTGAACTGCTTTAATGTCCCATGTAGACATTATACTCATTAAAGATTAAAGATTGCAATTTGTTTTGGGGCAAAAAAAAACCCTGAATCATCAAAAGACACAGGTGTAAAATAAATCCCGTATTAACCCTAAAAGCCAGTTACAACAGCATCAGAATTAAAAAAAAAAAAAAGATGTTTCAGCCTTTAGGGTTCCCTGTTTGTTCCACTGGATAGATGCCACCTGCTCTTGGGCCAAATCTAAAAAGGGTCTAGTGTTAAGTTCTTTTAATTATTGCTTTTTGTTACATTTACATTTTTAAAAAACTTTTTTACTTTGTTTCTAAATGGTGGCAATTTTGTAAGTGGGTTCACTTTAACTGTTGTGTAGAGGTTACTAGGGCGTTCTGTAAATGCCAACACTTAAGTACAGTGGTACCTCTATTTAAGAACGCCTCTACTTAAGAACTTTTCTAGATAAGAACTGGATGTTCAAGATCTTTTTGCCTCTTCTTAAGAACCATTTTCTACTTAAGAATCCGAGCCCGGAAAGGTTTCCCAGGGAATTTGAGAGCGGCACGAAGGCCTGGCCAGTTTCCTGCCATTCCCCCTTTAATCCTGCCATCTCGGGCTTTTCTGGACTGCCAGAGGAGCCTTTCGGTGGCGCTTAAGGAGGCTTTGGCAGTCCAGAGTGAACGAAGCATTTTCCTTTCTCTGGGCGCTTGGAGAGGGAATAAACCTCTGCCAGCGCCCAGAGAAAAGAAATGCTCCCTTCACTCTGGGCAGTGACTGTCCTCCTCCTCTTCTTCCTCCTCCTCCTCCCACCCAAATTCTGAGCTTTTATTTCTTTCCTAATGGGTTTGCACGCATTATTTGCTTTTACATTGATTCCTATGGGAAAAAATTGTTCTACTTACAAACTTTTCCACTTAAGAACCTGGTCACGGAACAAATTAAGTTCTTAAATAGAGGTACCACTGTATTATTTTTTTAAGGGAAAACTAAGAATATCTATGGATCAGGCGCAGGTTCCACTTACCTTCGCTACCAGTGCGCATCGTGATGTTGCATGAATGCAGGTGCCACACTCGTACACGCAATTTCACTTCCGGACATGCTCAGAAGGTGGTTTCAAGCCGAAACACAGCTGTGGACCCACTCAGCTGTGCTTCGGATGAAGAAATATAGGTGGGTAATAATGTGCGGGCAGGAGGGGTGGCTTTTTCCACAGTAGAGGAGAAGAAGCCATGCAAACAACAACCAAAAAAATCACTGAAAATTCCAAAAAAAGAGAGATGGTGGAAAGCACAGACCGGCAAAGACAGAATCTGATCTATGACGCCTAAATTACATTACCAGCAGGTTGCTAACGGTTTGGGTGATCTGGTCCGAACCGGGAAGAACCCACCCAGGCGGAACGGGGGGAATGCCATTCCATTGACGGAAATGGAGCGTGTAGGCTCACTTCATTGCTGTTGGATGTGCATGCGCTGTGCATGCGCAATGGCGCGATTGCGGTAAAAATTAATGGGTTTTTTGCTTCCACACATGCAGAAGGAGATTTCTCGCTGCCATGCCTAGAGTAGCAGCTGGGGCCAGCAGCAAAAGCGTCCTGCCCCAGCTCCGGCCATGTGGCCTGCTCTTTGATCTCCCGGGCCACAGGAGAGATGCCTACAGTGTGGGAGAGCACAGAATAGGCCGTGCGGCCAGAATTGGGGCCACCCACCCTGCTCCCTGTGCCATAGCCCCTGCAGGAGGTGATCCAGGTAAGCGGGGCGAGGGGCCTGGTGAGGGGAGTGAGGGCAAGGGGCACAGCGGAGGGAGCGAGGGTGAGCGGCGCAGCGAGCGAGGGTGAGAAATGCAGCGGGGGAGTGAGGTCGAGTGTTGCAGCGAGGGGAGCATGCATGGAAGCAAAAAATCCCGGAAATAATGCACACGTCTTTGCACAATATTTAGCTTCTGCACATGCACAGAAGCCAAACTGTGCGCCAGGGACGGGTGCATGCCAGGTGCGCTTGCAGTGGTGCGGTCCCAGTGTGTTCCGGTAGGACTGTGGTTGGTAGCCTGCCCCCGAACCTATGGATGCTACTCTAGTCTCCTACCTTAAAATTACTGTTCCTTCTTATTATATGTAGCTTTCAATATGCTATAAAATGCTGCAGAATTTGCCCAATTCCTCATATTTCTTCCCTCATCTGTGTCTCCAGATATTTCCTCAAGAAGATGAAAGTATAATCTAGAAATTGCACAAGTCCTTTCCATCTTGGAGGTAATAAGCAATCAGAAGGAAATGACTTTTAATACAATCAATTGCATTCGATTAAGGAAAATATAAAGTCATCTTTGAGTCACATTTGACTCCTGATGATTCCAGGAAAATGTCTATATAATGGTCTCATCAGTAATAGAGAAGTGATTTGTTCCTGTCTTCTCCAAGATATTTTCCCACCTCCTAGAAAAAACATATAGCCCTGGGATTTTCCAGTGGGCTACCATCCAAATACGCACCAGGCCCCAAGTCAGCTAAATATTGCCACTTGATTGTCAGTTTATTCAACTCCGTCAGAGCCAGATAACACCTGGGTTCGCACATCACACTAAATCATGGTTTTCAATATTTGCAACTTTAAGCTTGATGGTCTTCAGTTCCCAGAATATACTGGTTAGGGAATTCTGGGAATTGAAGTTTATTTACTTTGAAGTTGCCATGGTTAAGAAACACTTTTAAGTCAGGAATTTGAAATATTAGTTTAATAATAATAATAATAATAATAATAATAATAATAATAATAATAATTTATTAGATTTGTATGCCGCCCCTCTCCGAAGACTCGAGGTGGCTTACCTAATAAGCTACAGTGTTAGCTGGTTTAGAATGCCATGATCCTTCCTTCCTTCCTTCCTTCCTTCTTTCCTTCCTTCCTTCCTTCCTTCCTTCCGCAAAGGAAGGACATATAGGCTCTACTTTAGGTAGCAAAATGACTTAGGATGGTCCTGATCAAGGTGAACCAACTCTTTTGTTTCAGCTTCTTATACACTGCTCAAAAATAAATAAATAAAGAGAACACTTAAATAACAGAATATAACTCCAAGTAAATCAAACTTCTGTGAGATCAAACTGTCCACTTAGGAAGCAACAGTGATTTACAATCAATTTCAAATGCTGTTGTGCAAATGGAATAGTTGTGCAAATGAAATATTCAATGAGAATATTTCATTCATTCAGATCTAGGATGTGTTATTTGAGCGTTCCCTTTATTTATTTATTTTTTGAGCAGTTTATATGCCCTAGGGCAGTGTTTCCCAACCTTGGCAACTTGAAGATAGCTGGACTCCTAGAATTCCTTCCTTCCTTCTGGGAGTTGAAGTCCAAATATCTTCAAGGTGCCAAGGTTGTCTTCCGTAGTACCTTGTGGAACTTGGGGTACTGCCCTCTTTGCATAAGGACATCTAGGTTAGATGGCGAGATCTCTAGATTGCAGTCCTTAGTTTGTAGCTTGCAGTCAGAGGTGGAAAGATTGTCCCAGCCACGTGCTGTAATGCAGCCATGTGTCCAGCCTCCACTTCCACAGCGCCCCACGAGGAGGAGGGCTGTTTGGACAACTGTTGGTTCAGGAAGATTACGTGCGGTTGAACAAAAACATAACAATTTTGGTCTCTCTGTATCCAATTCCTATAATGTTCTTGCGGATTTAAATAGTAGGGATGTTGTAGATATTAGCAAGGCCCCTCAGGCGGAGAATGAGGGAATGTTCAAAGGAGAAGTTGTTGTAAATGAGGAGCATAGTGTCACCAAACCAAGTCCAGTTAGTAGAAATAAAGAGAGGACACATGTTCTTGTGGGTGACTCAATTGTCAGAGGTGTTGATTTGGGACAGAGGAAGGATGTGGTGAAGGTGATGAGGTGTCTTCCAGGAGCCACTGCCCACAGGGATAGGAGGCGGATTACAAACATTATCAAGGCTGTGAGTAAAGATAATAACGTTGATGTGGTGGTGCATCTTGGCACAAACGATTTGTCCCAGAGAAATGTTAATGTAGTAAAAAGAGATTTTCAATGTCTAAGTGTGGAGCTGGGTAAAATAACTGATTCAGTGACTTTCTCAGAGGTGTTACCGGTTTGTGGCCAGGAGGGTAAAACAAGTTGTATCAGAGAGTTTAATGTGTGGTTAAGGCAGTGGTGTAAAGCTGAAGGTTTTGGTTATGTAAGTCATGATGTCAATAGGTGGTCTAATAGGGAGTTGTTTAAGAGGGATGGTTTGCATCCATCATACAGAGGTGCCCAGGTGCTCGGTGAGGAATTCAGAACTTTTTTGGACAGGCATTTAAACTAGGTAAAGGGGACAGAGATGTACCAGATGTGGAGGATTTCTGTCCCCGACCAATGAGGATAAATCAGTTTCTGGAAGCTTATGAAAAGGGAGCTGTAAATAAAATAGATGTAGTTGCTGATGATAAGGGGCACACTAATAATGAAAATAATGTTCTTCGGGTAATGTACACAAATGTTCGAAGCTTGAGCAACAAGCTCTGTGAGTTAATGGCCATAATATCTAGAGATAATTTGGATCTGGTTGCCATAACTGAGACATGGTTTAGGGATTCTAATGAATGGGAAATATCCATACCAGGATATACACTGTATAGGAAGGATAGAATAGAGAGAAGGGGAGGTGGAGTAGCCATTTATGTTAAAGAAAGTCTAAAAACAATACTAATTCAAAATACATGTAAAGATCTGGAGACCCTCTGGATTTGCATGCAAAATAAAGACGGTTCTGTCATTAGAATTGGGGTGATCTATAGGCCTCCAGGGCAATCTGAGGAACATGACAACAAGATGGTGGATGAGATTACCCTAATGGCAGTAAAGGGAGATATTGTGGTTATGGGTGATTTCAACATGCCTGATGTTGACTGGAATATCCCCAGTGCCCTTACATGCAAAAGTAAGAATATAGTAGAGGCCTTTACAGGAGCAGCTATGGCACAGCTAGTTAAGACACCAACTAGAGGGGAGAATATTCTAGATTTAGTTTTTACCAATGGGAATTGGGTTTCAGATGTCAAGGTGGGAGAAAATTTAGGTTGCAGTGACCATCTATGTTTGTGGTTTGATGTAAAAACTCATTGTGAGCAATCCTATAATGCAACCAAAGTATTGGATTTCAGAAAAACAAATTTTAATGCAATGGGAGAATATTTAGATAATGAATTAAAGGGGAGGGATAAAATGGCAGGAGCGAGCATCCAGTGGACTGTATTAAAAAAGGCCATCTTAAAAGCCACTGGACTGTATGTAAGACAAATAACTAAAGGTAAAAGGAAGAAGAAACCGCTATGGTTTAGCAATGATGTAAGGGCTATAGTCAATGAAAAAAAGGCTGCCTATAGGAGGTATAAAGAGTCTGGAAGTATAGCTGATAGGGAGGTATATAAAATGAGACAGAAGGAGGCGAAACAGATAATATATGCTGCTAAAGCCTCAAAAGAGGAAGAAATTGCCAAATCTGTAAAGAAGGGGGATAAAACCTTCTTCAGATATATTAGTGACAAGAAGAAGAAAAACTGCGGCATCACGAAGCTTACTACCAGGAATAATAAATGCATTAATGGGAATAAGGAGATCGCTGACCATTTCAATAGCTACTTCTGTTCAGTTTTCTCAAAAGACACCTTACAAAATAATACTATAGAGGGATATAGCATTGCTTCCAGCTGTACGGATTCAGCTCCAGTGATCTTAGAAGCCGATGTCTTAGAAGAACTTGAACGATTAAAGATAAATAAGGCAATGGGTCCAGATGGCATCCACCCCAGAGTTCTTAAAGAACTCAGATCTGTCATTACTACCCCTCTGACTGATTTGTTTAACCAATCCTTGTTAACAGGAGAAGTTCCTGAGGATTGGAGAATGGCCAGTGTTGTGCCTATTCACAAGAAGGGCAGTAGAGAAGAAGCTGGTAACTACAGGCCAGTTAGCTTGACATCAGTTGTAGTTAAAATGATGGAGACTCTACTCAAAAAGAGGATAAATCAGCACCTAAAAAACAATAACTTATTGGACCCAAATCAGCATGGCTTTACTGAAGGCAAATCATGTCAGACTAATCTCATTGATTTCTTTGACTATGTCACAAAGGTGTTGGATGAAGGTGGTGCCGTGGATATTGCCTACCTGGACTTCAGCAAAGCCTTTGATACGGTTCCACATAAAGAGCTGATAGATAAATTAGTGAAGATTGGACTTAATCCCTGGATAGTTCAATGGATTTGCAGCTGGCTGAAGCGTAGACATCAGAGAGTTATTGTTAATGGCGAGTATTCTGAGCAGAGTCAGGTTACAAGCGGTGTGCCACAAGGGTCTGTTCTGGGTCCTATTCTTTTTAATATGTTTGTGAGTGACATAGGGGAAGGTTTGGTAGGGAAGGTTTGCCTATTTGCCGATGACTCTAAAGTGTGCAATAGGGTTGATATTCCTGGAGGCGTCTGTAATATGGTAAATGATTTAGCTTTACTAGATAAATGGTCTAAGCAATGGAAACTGCAGTTTAATGTTTCCAAATGTAAAATAATGCACTTGGGGAAAAGGAATCCTCAATCTGAGTATTGTATTGGCAGTTCAGTGTTGGCAAATACTTTAAAAGAAAAGGATTTAGGGGTAGTGATTTCTGACAGTCTCAAAATGGGTGAACAGTGCAGTCAGGCGGTAGGGAAAGCAAGTAGGATGCTTGGCTGCATAGCTAGAGGTATAACAAGCAGGAAGAGGGAGATTATGATCCCACTATATAGAATGTTGGTGAGACCACATCTGGAATACTGTGTTCCGTTCTGGAGACCTCACCTACAAAAAGATATTGACAAAATTGAACGGGTCCAAAGACGGGCTACAAGAATGGTGGAAGGTCTTAAGCATAAAACGTATCAGGAAAGACTTAATGAACTCAATCTGTATAGTCTGGAGGACAGAAGGAAAAGGGGGGACATGATCGAAACATTTAAATATATTAAAGGGTTAAATAAGGTCCAGGAGGGAAGTGTTTTTAATAGGAAAGTGAACACAAGAACAAGGGGACACAATCTGAAGTTAGTTGGGGGAAAGATCAAAAGCAACATGAGAAAATATTATTTTACTGAAAGAGTAGTAGATCCTTGGAACAAACTTCCAGCAGACGTGGTAGATAAATCCACAGTAACTGAATTTAAACATGCCTGGGATAAACATATATCCATCCTAAGATAAAATACAGAAAATAGTATAAGGGCAGACTAGATGGACCATGAGGTCTTTTTCTGCCGTCAGACTTCTATGTTTCTATGTTTCTATGTTGGGAAACACCGCCCTAGGGTCCCATTGACAAAAAGCCAGCAATGCTGCAAAAATATTACCAGCGAGTCTCAGGGTTCATTCAGCTGTTTGACACTGTTTTACGCTTAGCCCTCCCCCTCTTGCAGAACGGAGCCAAAAGCATAGAGCGAACTACAGGTTCCAGCATACTTTTGCCTTTAGCATGCCGATGAACGGTTGGTGTGTAAGAGCGAACTGTGCTTATTTGCTTTTGTTGGATCCTGAATCCATGTATGATTTGGATCACTGGTTGTTAAGTGCGAAATGAATGTACCGATGTTGCTTTCCAGTAATAATTTTCCTCTGTTCTGTTGCCAGCCCTCGATACAGGATATAGGATAAAAAACTTTTAACGTTTTTTGGTGGTTTTTAAAAAAAATTATAATTTATAATAAAAAGAATTATAAAAAAACTTTATAATAGGTTTTTTAATAATTATTTTTTTGAGGGGAAAATCTCTTCAGATACATGGCTGTCTTTTTCCTTTAAACCGATCTAATCACTTTAATAACTTAAATACACTTTGGCTCTATTTTGGCTTCACCTGTAGTGATACAGTCAAAGAAAGTACAGTACAGTACAGTGATCCCTCGATTTTCGCGGGGGTTACGTTCGAAGACCTCCCGCGAAAATCGATTTTCCGCGATGTAGCGGCGCGGAAGTAAAAACACCATTTTTGGCTGCCCCCCGCCCACCCGCCCGATTTCCCTCTGCCCGGCTGGGGAGGTGGATTCGCCGCCCCCACCAGCCCGATTTCCCTCCGGTGGCTGGGGACGCGGTTCCAACGCCCTCGCCAGCCCGATCTCCCTCCGCCCGGCAGGGGAGGTGGATTCACCGCCCCTGCCAGCCCAATCTCCCTCCGGTGGCTGGGGATGCGGATCCAACGCCCTCGCCAGCCCGATCTCCCTCCGGTGGCTGGGGACGCGGATCCACTGTCCTCGCAGCCCGATCTCCCTCTGTGGGGAGGGGCCCACGAACCGACGATCAGAGGCTGTCCTTCCCTGTTGGGTGGCGCAGGGCAGGCACAGAGAGGGAGGGAGAGAAAGGAAAGAGAGAGAAAGGGAGGGAGGGAGAGAAAATTGAATGAAGGAAGGAGAGAAAGAAAGAGTAAGAGGTAGAAAGGATAGAGAAAAAGGAAGAGAAAGGGAGGGGGAGCACTTTCGTCGCAGCTATCAGCGAGGGGGCTGCAGGAGAGGTGGGGGCAGGCGTTCTCACAGAGAGGGAGAAGGAGAAAGAGAGAGAGAGCAAGAGGGGGGAGAGTGGCAGGTAGAGAGAGAGAAAAAAATGATAGAAAAAGGGAGAAAAAAGAGAAATGAGAAAATGATTGAAGCAGAGAATGACAGGAAAGAAAGAGAAAGAGAGAGAGAAGTGACTCTTGGTGATGACGTATGACGTCATCGGGTGGGAAAAACCGTGGTATAGAAAAAAAACCGTGGAGTATTTTTTCATTATTATTTTTTGAAAAACCGTGGTATAGTGTTTCGCGAAAATCGAGACCGCGAAAATCGAGGGATCACTGTAGATCTTTCTCAGTGCTAAAACAAGATTTCATTAGACTCACAAATTGCTATGCCACATAGTACAGCCACAAGAGATCACTGATAAATGATCAATCAAGATTGGCAAATTCTCTTTATAATTTCTTAACACTGCAACATGTAGCCTCTGTATAACATCAGTAAATTTTAGGATACTTTTCTTACCGCATTTAGTAGCCATACTTAAAATTCATAGCCCTTATTAACAAGATGATTTGTGATGCTAATGAAGCTGTTTTCTAAACTCTTTTGTAATGTTTGAGCTGTTATAAAAATTGCTTTTCTGTTCATTTAGCACTTCAAATAATCTAGGCTAAATTACACATTGTCAGAAATTGATGCTGGGAATTGAGAAATTAAAGTGCCAAGGTACAAGAGTCCTTTTGGAGAATGCTGATTTATTTTATTGATTGATTGATCAAATTTATGTAGCCAGGAAGTAACTGGGCTGCCTATCATTAATTATCTATCATCTCTGAGAAGGAAATTTCAACAAGGTGTTTTCCACTAATCCCAATTTAGCCAGTTTAGTAATTGATATATGCAACTGGGCTCCAAATTACATTCAGATTCAAATGTGTGGAAACAGTTTTTCAGAAATTCTAGTCATAAAATATTTATAATTGTATTGGTAAGAACTAGAATTCTCAATTGGATTTAGAAAAAAATGGAAAAACGACAGTTCACAATATACGGCTTTGATTCACAGGCCTTGCAATAACTATAGTTTTCAAGTGTAAGATTATGTTGAGTTATCTGCTATATAAAATAGACAATGCTATCATTTGAACACCCAGAAGCTTAACAGTGCCCCCAGTCTGCACAATTGATTGCACAACAGAGTGGAAGGAGATGGGCAACACATCCAGGGGTGGGCTATTGCCCGGACGGGGAGAGGAGGGACACAGTGGGGTAGTGAAAATGGAGCTCCACCCCAGAGCACCCAATTTGCACTGAAAGATGTTGAAAGAAAATGCAGGGTGTCCTGCAGAAGTAATGCCCATATTGTGGTAGTAAAAATTTTGGTAGCCCTTCACTGAACACATCTATCAATCAATCCTAATCCGAGCAGATGATATGCCCAGTTCTGGGTCAAGTTGTTGATGAGTTATTGGATTTATTTGAAGTGAATCTTTGTACAATTTTTAACTCTGCCAAGATTCAAGATTGAACGTTTATAAGCTCTTTGGCACAGATATTGGTTTGGTTTAATGTGATAATCCAAAGAAAATAATAGTAATTATAATATAATGTGTCTTTCATTATCATTCAATAACCATTGTGAAGTCTAGCTCCAAAGATCTGAAATAAAATAAAATTTCTTGGAATTATATGGAACTTTGTGTGCACGATGAGTCAAATATTCAATTGCTAAAATGCAATATGAGCAAGTTAAATAGTCCTAAAAGCCATCTATTTTGCCTGAAAAATTCCACTTTTATAATTTGTATTTTCATTTGAGTATGGGAATTATAATCCAGGGCAGGACAGGAAAAAGTCAACTCTGTTGGTTGGCCTTATTTACCTTGCATTTCTCTGATCTGCCTTTTTGGGATGTTTCATCCATAAAATAGCTCAGAGCCTCAATGGCTCATTGGACATTTCAGGAAGATGAAAGTCCTCAATATTTTTGAACAGGATTCTACAATGGAGAATTCCCTTCATGTATGATGTGTCTTGGAGTTACAAGTCCAGTGCACATGGAGGCCACCAGATTGGGTACAGCTTCTCTAAAAAAACCCTAGGCTTTATATGACCTTAACTGTTTTATTAAATATGACATGGCGCCTATGCTTTGTTTTTATTGATTTATGTCATGTTCATTAGTTGCTTGAAAGTGTACTCCTTTGTTGTAGATTGTGTAAGTCTACCAACACTGAGCAATACAGCAGAAAACCCATAAACACCAGGGGCAAATTTCAGATGGGCACTAGTAAGGCTAGCCAAACAGGGTTAGCAGCATGTTTAATGATAAGTCACTTTAATCCAGTACAGTGATACCTTGTCTTACAAACTTAATTGGTTCCGGGATGAGGTTCTTAAGGTGAAAAGTTTGTAAGACGAAACAATGTTTCCCATAGGAATCAATGGAAAAGCGATTAATGCGTGCAAGCCCAAAATTCACCCCTTTTGCCAGCCGAAGCGCCTGTTTTTGCACTGCTGGGATTCCACTGAGGCTCCCCTCCATAGGAAACCCCACCTCCGGACCTCTGTGTTTTTGCAATGCTGCAATTTCACTGAGAATCCCCTCGCTGGGAAACCCCACTTGTTGACTTCCGTTGCCAGTGAAGTGCCCGCTTTTGCGCTGCTGGGATTCCCCTGCTGGGATTCCTTGCAGCATCACAAAAACACGGAAGTTCTGAGGTGGGGTTTCCCATGGAGGGGAGCCTCAGGTGAATCCCAGCAGCGCAAAAATGGGTGCTTCGCTGGCAACGGAAGTCCAGAGGCGGGGCATCCCAGCGGTGGCGGTGGGTTTGTAAGGTGAAAATAGTTTGTAAGAAGAGGCAAAAAAATCTTAAACCCCGGGTTTGTATCTCGAAAAGTTTGTATGACGAGGCGTTTGTAAGATGAGGTATCACTGTACTCCACACTCAACGTGTAGTCCTCAATGGAACTGCATCTACATGGAGGGACATATACAGTGGGGTACCCCATGGATCTGTTTTAAGGCCAGTACTCTTCAACATATTCATCAATGATGTGGATAAGGGTATAGATGAAGAACTCATCAAATTTTTGGACAACACCAAGCTAGCAGGAATAGCCAACACTCCAGAAGATAAGCTTAAGATATAGAAGGATCTTGATAGATTTGAATTTGGACATTATCTAACTAAATGAAATTCAAAGATGAAAAAAGTAAGGTTCTACATTTAGACAAGTAAAATAAAATGCACAGATATAGTAAATGTGGTACCTTGTTCAACAGCAGTAACTGTGAGAGGGATCTTGGAGTCCTAGTGGACAATCACTTAAATATGAACCAGCAGAGCACTACAGTGAGCAAAAAACCCAACATAGTTCTAGGCTGCATAAAGAGAGGGATAGAATCAAGATCATACAAAATGTTAATACCACTTTATAATGCCTTGGTAAGGCCACACTTGGAATATTGCATTCAGTTTTGGTCGCCACAATTTTTAAAAAATGTTGAGACTCTAGAAAGAGTGCAAAAAAGAGCAACAAAATGATTAGGGGACTGGAGGCCAAAACATACAAAGAATGGTTGCTGGAGCTGGGTATGTCTAGTCTGATGAAAAGGACTAGGGGTGACATGATAGCAGTGTTCCAATATCTCAGAGGCTGTCACAAAGGAGAGAGTCAAGCTATTCTCCAAAGGCCTGACGGTAGGACAAGAAGCAATGGGTGGAAACTAATCAAGGAGAGAAGCAACTTAGAACTAAGGAGAAATTTTCTGATAACTAAAACAATCAATGGAACAACCTGCCTCCAGATGTTGTAAATGCTCCAACACTGGAAGTTTCAAATAAGCGATTTGTTAACTATTTGTCTGAAGCGGTGTAGGCTTTCCTGTCTAAGCAGGAGGTTGGACTAGAAGACCTCCAAGATCCCTTCCAGCTCTATTATTCTATTTTTTCTCTTCACAAATTCCATTTTATAACAAAACATATACGCCTTAAAATATACTGTATCAATAAGATATATATACATTTTCAATATTTCATAAACTAATATCTTATTTTGCACCTTTTTCAACTCTTATTCTTCAGTCTGACCCAACACTCCTCTCTCACAACCTTCATCCCCTTCCTACTTTCTTACTCCTTCCCTCCCCTTTCTCCTTCCCTCCATTCATCCTCTATTAACACTCTATATTTTCTACTTCTTTTCACTCCTCTAACTTCCCCTTCTACTTCCTCTTCCTCCCTCTAATACCGTTCCCTGAGTGTCTCCTATCCTCACTCAATTTATATTTGACAAACTGATATTATGTTCCTTATTTTCATACTTGCGGTGCCACTTCTCAAATTATTATTTTTGTTTCATTGCTATGTTTATAATTTCTACAACCTTGGCATATGTTACATGACTCTAATGTCACCTAATCCCCTAATTTTGTCTCCTGGGCCAACCACCAATTAATTCAATTTTTATTCTTTAAAATATTGCTATAGCTTAATTTTTTTAACTATCATTTCTTGTGGAGCTCTATTATTCTATTTTATTCTTTTCTTTTCTATTCTATTCTATTATTTGTTTGTTTTTGTCAAGTACATATTGGTAGTATACAAAGATATAACAATGTTTATATGCATGATACTAATAAGAGAGGAAACAATAGTATAGGGGACAGAAAGCATGCTGGTGCACTTATGCACGCCTCTTACTGATATCTTAGCAATCAAGTCAACAGTGGATAGTCTAAGGGTAAAGTTTTGGGGGTTAGATGATGATACTACAGAGTCAGGTAGTGAATTCCATACATTAACTACTCGGTTATGAAAATCATATTTCCTGCAGTCAAGTTTGGTGCAGTTTACTTTAAGTTTGTATCTGTTATGTGCTCATGTGTTGTTGTGTGTGAAGCTGAAGTAGTTGTTGACAGGAAGGACGTTGTAGTAGATGATTTTATGGGCTATACTTAGGTCGTGTTTTAGCTGACATCGATCTAAGCTTTCTAAACCTAGGATTGTAAATCTAGTTGCGTAGGGTATTCTGTTGTGAGTAGAGGAATGGAGGGCTCTTCTAGTAAAGTATTTCTGGACATTTTCTAGAGTGTTTCTGTCCAAAATGTGATGCGGGTTCCAGATAGATGAGCTGTATTTAAGGATTGGTCTGACAAAAGTTTTGTATGCTCTGGCTAGTATGAGATTACCGGAGCAGAAGCTATGTAGGATTAGGTTAACAACTCTTGAAGCCTTTTTGGCGATGTCCTTGCAGTGGGCTTTGACACTTAGGCCATTTAATATTTATTTATTTTATTTATTTATTTTGTCCATTTCCTGAGTGGCTCCTATCCTCACTCAATTTATATTTGACAGACTGATATTATGTTCCTTATTTTCATACTAGCCTTTCATACTAGCCTTGGAATATGAGTATTCCAAGGTCCTTAGCGAGTGAGGGTTGTCTGCAAGGTCTTTTTTATTCAGCCTTTATTTGGTGATCTATTTGCCAATGTGTAGGACAGAGCATTTGTTGGTTGAGATTTGGTCTGGAGAGAGACAAAGGCAGCTGAGAATCGGGGCGAGGGAACTTAAATGCCGCCTTCTCTCCAAACAACCCCTCAGGCCTGCTGCGGTTTGCGCAGGGCGGGGCGGCTGACTGGCCTCGGATTTCTCCTTGCCTTTGGGCGAGGAGGAGGAGGAGGCGGCCGATGAGGCGGGCGGCAGAAGCCGGCCTCGGTCACGTGGTGCCGGCGCAGAGGAGCAGCTTCTGTCGCCTGCAATTTTCCGCCGGCTGCTCATCGCGCGGCTTTTTCTGGGGATGCTCCCCAGGCGCGGCTTTGTGGTAGCAGAGTCAGGCCGAAGTCGCCGACGTCTTGCGTCGCTTCGCCTTTGCCGTGCGGCTCAGGTGACTCTTCTGCCCGGCGGCGATGTAAGGCAAGCCCGGCGCTCGCTCCCTCGCTCGCTTCGAGGAACCAGCTTCACCTGCTAGGGCTGAAGTAGGAGTTTTTTTAAAAAAGGCCCTCCCCTGCCCGGCTCTAGGAGTTCAAGGGGCGGCCTTTCTTTTGGGAAGGTGAGTCTGGGGTCGGCGGCCGCTTCTGTCCTTCCTTGGGATGGCGGGAGGAAGGGGCTTCCTGAGCACAGAGAGAGGCGAAAAAAATGAGGCTGCTTCGGATGGGATCCGCCTCTGAATTATGGAACTAAGCCATCGAGAGGGTCTGACCGTGTTTTAAGGCAGACCCTTCCCGGCGACGAAGCTTGCTTTTTTGTGGTGGCCCCGATAATCTTTCGACGAAGGACCAATAAAGGACGAAGCGGTAAAATTCCAGGACTGAGAGCTGTGGCTGGAAGGAGGAAGAAAGCAACGTATTGAACTGAATTGAATTTTTCTAAGCCTTTCTGCTGAACTAAAAAACCTCTTCTCCCTCTTGATTGGGTGATTTTTTGAGTTTTTTTAAAATAATAATAAGAATAATTTAATATTTATTTAATATCACGTTTGTTCATTTTTCTCAAAAGAGATGCTTTATTTGGGACAAACTCTTAAGTTTGCATCCTCCCACTTTTGCTGCTATGTGAAGGGAATGATTTTTCTAAAATTGCATGCTGATTGATTGATTTGACTGACTGACTGACTGACTTTTTATGGTTTGGGTTTTTTTATTTTTATTTATTTATTTATTATTTAGATTTGTATGCCGCCCCTCTCCACAGACTTGATTATAAATTATAATAAGATTATAATTTAAATTAACTGGATTTGGGACGTTATATATTGTTTCATTATGTGTTGTAAGCCACCCTGAGTCTTTGGGGAGGGGTGGCATAAAAGTCCAATTAATAAATAAGAAATAAATAATATGATGCCCAACTCCTGAAGGACTCTGGGCGTAAATGCATATGCCATCTAAACATGAAGGTGGCATCCTTTTTTCCTTCAGAAATTATACTTTCACTCCGATAGCAATGTGTATAGAAGCGATCGACTGTTAAAAACTAATTTAATTCATCAGTGGAAGCCTATGTTGACTTAATGGAAATATTCATTATTCTAATTAAGGTTAAGTTCTTAGATAGATGGGCATTGCTTTCGATTCCTCCTTAGATAAATGAACATTTAAAAAAGTTTCTTCAATTGGAAGTCTTTTGGATTTGGGGAAGTCTTCTGGAGTCTGCAGAGAGGGGCGGCATACAAATTTAATAAATAATAATAATAAATATTAATAATAATAATCAAATCCCTTCCTTCCCATTCAAATAAATTATATGAAAGTTATATGAATGTGTTGCTGTCGTATGTTTTATTGTGGAGGTAATATTAAATCTATATGCCCTTTCTTTGTACAGTAGATTTCTTTTTAGGTAAATGGTGTTAAGTTTCTTCAACTGGACAACTTAGAGAGTTCTTAAATTAAAAAAAACTCTGGATGATGCTAAAATATGTTCCTTCCATTCAGATTAAAATTGCTATGGAATTATTGTTGCCTTATGTTACATTATAGAGGTAATGTTAATTTTATATGTCCTTTCTTTGAAATCATTTTAATGAATGACACTATGTTATTGGTTATGCAGATGAATCAGGCTATTTATCATTCCCACAAACATGATGATGCTGAATAACTACAAAGAAAAAAAATCCACATCTTTCTGGAGGCTTATTTTTTATTTGAAGGATAGTTGAATAATTTTCAAAATTGTGGAAAAAGTTAAAATACTGTACTTGCATATCTAAGTGAATGAACAAAAGCTTTCTAGAACTTTGTTTTTAACTTCAACTGAGTGGTGCAAGTTAATCATAGTCCCTTTTTCAAATTCATCTGGCTTTTTAATTTTAGCTTGGAACAGTTCAGTTTTTTGAAATGGATTTTAGTTATAGGGTATGATATAATAATCATCAGTGGCTAGTATTGAGACAGTGTCAGAAATTTAGATTCTGCTTCTATGAGACACTCGTATAGTAGTGTTGGCAAACCATAGATGGCCAGCTAAATCTACCACTCTAATTTAATTTATAAACCTACTCTGAACTTCCTAAACACAAATCTAATAAATACATGAAAAATATACTAATTGTATTGAATTGAAAAATCTGGCCAACTAAATCAAAATTTCAACAAATCTTGTCTAGTTGAACAGTGGAGTAGGGCGTACTGTATTTAGCACTTAGAAACACTTGGTCTGTGAAGGATCTCATGTTTAGACTAGCTGAAAAAAAATCCTAGAAGGCAATGGCAAGACCATTTCCATATTGTAGCCAGGGGTGGGCTACTGCCCGGACTGGGAAGGGGGGAGATGCAGTGGGGTAGCAAAAATGGAGCTCCATCCCAGAGCATCCAATTTGCACTGAAAGATGATGAAAGAAAATGCAGGGAGTCCTGCATAAACAACGCCCACAGTGTGGTAGTAAAAAGTTTGATAGCCCTTCACTGATTGTAGCCCTCCACCCCCGCAAAAAACCCCACTTTATGAATCTACCTATGTTGTCATCAGGAATAAAATTCAACTCAAGGATTTGATTACCGGTACATTATTGCCTTCCCGTTCTTTGAAGATTTTTCTGAATTCTGATTATTTTATTTATTTATTTATTTTATTTTATTTTATTTTATTTATCTTACAAATATAGTATTGTATTGTAGTATGTTTAACATAATATAAGTATAAAGTAGAGATAGAAAAGATAAAGAGACATTAGGACAGGAACGGTAGGCACTTATGTACTCTTAGAAAAGGGGAGAAGTCTATTGTAGATAATGTAAGGTTGAAGATTTTGGGATTGGGGGAAGAAACAACAGAGTCCGGTAGTGAATTCCAGGCCACTCTATTGCTGAAATTGTATTTTCTGCAGTCTAATTTGGAGCGATTTGCATTTAGTTTGTATCTATTGCATGCTCCTGCGTTGTTGTTGTTAAAGGTGAAGTAGTTGCCAACGGAGTACATTGTGATGTATGATTTTATGAGCAACAGTTAAATCAGTTCGGAGGCGGCGTATTCCTTTCAAATGATGATACCAAAAATGGACTGTATATTCACTAATTAACTCTATGCATACATTTACTTCCTCTGGCTCTGATTTGGCAATTGAAGTCAATAAAGAGAATGTTTAGCATTATATTTGATAAGTTGACTGCAACATTTATATAAATAATTTGTTTTTGCATGGGTTTTACTGTATCTTGTGAGATTATGAGCATCTCTATTGGGTTGGCAGTATTACAGGATCGATATGACATTAATAATCCTGTGGAATAGACAGTCACCTTGTACAAATATGATAGGTCCCACAAAACAATTTATATATGAAAATATTTTTGTACTGCTTTAAAATGAGCACAACATTATGTCCCATTTAAATGCCAGTGTCAAATGAGATAACAATGATTTTCCTCCCATTTATCTTAATATATCAACTGTGCGTTGGTGCTTTTTGAAACAGAAAGAGATGAATTGAGGAATCTGCCACATATAATATAGATCCTGGACCAGGGAAGAGGAGGGAAAGATAAGGGAAGTGAGCTACTGCTTTATAGATTAGCTTCTTTGTCCTTCGTATGCACAGGAATCTGTTCCCCAAATATTGCTTCTTTTGTTTTTCATAGCAATACCAGTAATGCAATTATATTTCTTGAGTATCATACAATTCTCAATAATAAATTCTTTGAATTTAGTTAACCTGGTTTTCTGGTATCTTCAGTATTGAAGATGTTGATAATATCTTGTCTTCATTCTCACAGTGGATCTACTTCCTATCTATTGTCTTTCTACCCAGACATGAATGGAAGAAAGCTCCATTTTTCAGATGAGAGACCTGCCTCTGAGCACACTTATTTTGGAATGGACCTACACCTGCTTTTAACATTGTTGTTGTCCTCTACCAACAATTTGTAATACATTAAGGCCAATGTTGCAAATACAGAACTAAATAATTCACATGCCTTCTGTGGAACTAGAGGGTTATTAGAACTAGAAGGAAGTTTAAGCAGATTCTGTGACATTTGTACTCTTAAGAGCAAACAGAATATATTGTAATTTCTAGGGTTCCTAACACTAAAAAGCCCAGGAAGTTTATGGAACTCCCTCAATGTGCTAAAGTTTCTTAGCTCACAGCATTTCAAGGAATTGGATTTAAAAATTGGTTCTGTGACTTTTCTCTGAAAGGGTGATTTGTATGATGGTAAGACATAGAATGGAGTTCCATATAATACACATGTCTTAAAGAACCCACAGTTATTCATTATTGGACTTCTAGACCATTCAGAAGCCGTGATTCTCAGCCATTTTATGATGGCGCAGAAATCAAGCAAGAGTCAAGGATAAATGTGCACGTAAGAGAGGGGGAGGATGGGAGAAATGTGGAAGATTTTTTTGAGAAATAACTCTTGAAACAATATCCTGTAAAATCTTAACAGGAAAACTGATAAACAAAATAATTTGTTTATGGAAAAAACCTCCTTATGTTTGGTTCCAAAAATAGTGCTTTCTATGATAGGAACATGAGAACTGTGGGAGAACTCATTTTTCTTCACTGTTAATATCTTTTTCACTGCTGTGATTAGTTGATGAAATAACATCGATGAGCTATAAGTTGGCATGGAAGGTGCTGTAATACTTGTAGTTTGGAGTTGAAACTCTCATTGTTAAAGGAGACAATCACACCTTGAGTTTTAGATATGCTCACAAATACATGCGTAGCATTTTTGGTTAATCATTCCAATATTGCTAATGTTTTTTTCTGTTCCAGCAATGGAAAATCTTCAAGTGCTTGTAGGCAGCTGCAGTACTCAGGATGATGAACATTTATACAGCGTAAAACATCATGCATCAATGTGCCAGCTTCTGGAAGATCAGTTAAGAAGAAAACTTAAATTTTTCTTTATGAATCCCTGTGAAAAGTTCTGGGGCCGAGGAAGGAAACCGTGGAAGCTGGGCATACAAATTCTGAAAATAGCTATGGTCACTATCCAGGTGAGATACACAGCTGCAGTACAATTATTACTTACACATTTTTAGCTACTGCTATATAAATTCAAGAAATTATAACCAGTTGAGTGACAACCTCTGATTTACTGCTTCTTTAGAGACTTGTGTTTTTAGAACCATCTGTACGGTTGGTATTTGAAACTTTCAGACCTTAATACAGGCAGTCCTCGACTTATAACCATTTGTTTAGCAACTGTCTAAAGTTACAAGGGCATGGTCGTGTGATTAGAATTTGGGCGCTTGACAGCCAGCATATACTAATGATGGTTGCAGCATCCTAGAAACATGTGACCTGCATTTGCAATCTTCCCAGTTGGCTTCCAACAAGCAAAGTCAATAGGGAAAGCTGGGTTTATTTAGCAACTGCATAATTCAATCAATTACTGCAGTGATTCATTTAAAAACTATGCCCACCCCCATTTTTAAAAATAAAATCAGGTACAACTCATGTAATAATTGCCTTGCTTAGCAACAGAAATGTTGGTCATAATTGTGATTGTAAATCAAGGACCATCTGTAAGTATTGAAATGACCTGTGTTCTTACACACTGAATATTTTGGAAGAAAATATTTTTGTCAAGTATTTAGTATTGACAAATTTAATAATATATGTATCTTCATCATATGTTCTCCATCTGTGTTGCAAAAGAACTTTCATAAGTGCCAGCTAACATAGCTATCTCGTTTAGGAATTATAGTACTTTTAGTCCAAATATTTGATGGATGCTGGATTGGGGTAATAAACAGAATAGGCTATTAGTCAAGTGGAGACAATGAACAATATCAAGATTATAGTTGCAGTTTCATTTCATTATTATATATGTCACTCTTCAGCCTTCTACTAATTAAATGCTCATTGTTCACCAACTATAAGGAAATCTGTGTGTTCAGAATATAGTATGAAAATGTCCAATATGAACTATACTAATATTATATTATGTTTTTATTAGCAAAACAGATGCAAGATCAAAAAGAATAAAATAGTCATGATATTGAACTGGGCTAAATTATAAGTGTAACATAGTTACATAAATATAGGAGGAGTCTTTGACCACTGAATGAAAATAAAAGTTGTAAATCGGAGGGATGGTACCCAGTTCTTTTTTCCTATATGTTCAATTCCTGATTTATTTACCTTTCACACTCTCAGGGTAAAATGAAACTACCAAGAGAATGAGTAGGGAATGGTGGTAGAACTACTGTATTTTTCGGAATATACAGATAAGAGGCATCTTTTTCCTCCCTAAAAGAGGCTGAACATTTGGGTGTGACTTATACTTTGAATGTTACTTTTTCAAAGTTTTTTTCCCCAGCCCTAGCAAGGTGCTGACAATCTTCTCTGCTTCCTATGCCCTCCGAAGAAGGTTTTTTCCAGCCCTAAGTCTTTGCAGGCTTGCTTTCATTCCTACCCCCTCTGAAAAAGGCTTTTTCAGCCCTAACCAGAGGATAAAATAATGTGTTCGAGCTGAACTGACTAAGAACACTAACCAGATGAATACCTGATAGGTAGATTCCCCCCCTCTATTTTACTCGCCCGAAACTAAGGTGCGTCTTATACTCCAGTGTGTCTTATACTCTGAAAGATACGGTAGCTACGAATGCTCCATCAATTAAAAAATTTAATGTACTTGTGGTCAGAATGGACTTTTTGAGTATTTTAGCTGAAGAATTCCCTTTCTATTGATATTTTCAGCTTGTAGTTTTTGGTTTAAGCAATCAAATGGTGGTTACATTTAAAGAAGAAAACACGGTATCCTTTAAGCATCTATTCCTGAAAGGCTATGTGGACAGCATGGATGACACCTATGCAGTGTACACGCAAACAGAGGTCTATGACCAGATCTCTTTTGCAATAAACCAGGTAATATTTATTTATCTATCTATCTATCTATCTATCTATCTATCTATCTATCTATCTATCTATCTATCTATCTATCTATCCATCCATCCATCCATCCATCCATCCATCCATCCATCCATCCATCCATCCATCCATCCATCTATCTATCTATCTATCTATCTATCTATCGGCTGTATGTTCCAGCATAAGTCTGGAATGACTCAAGCAATTTTAAACAAGCTTGGTACACAGATTATTTACCCTCTGGAAACAAATACTGTGGGAGTAAGACACCCTAGTACCCCTTAGTGTGTGTTTGTGTTCCAGCATAACTCTGAAACATCTGGGCCATTAATGAGAGCGAGTGCAGCGTCCTAGAGTGGACATTGTCTATGATTCACTTCTGTCACAGCTTCCTCTAGAAAGCCAGCCATGACATTTGCCCTCCACTGGGCCAATGGGAAAGCACTTGATATTCCCTTCTCTTGACAGAAGGTGGGCCAAAGTGCCATGATTGTAGAAAGGGTGGGAAAGAGGAGTGCGTTGGAGGGGGGAGGGACAGGGCAGGGGTGATGGGCATGGGAGTAGGGGGAAGAAAGGCCCCTCTCAATGACTCCTTGTTAGAGGCAGATGACGCCCCCTGGTGGATTTGGGGCAAAGTGCCAAGATTGTAGAAAGAGCGGAAAGATCACATGGGAAGGGGAGGGCAGGGGTGATAGGCATGGGAGTAGGGGGCAAAAGACCCTTCTCAATGGCTCCCTGTCAGACAAATGCTTTGAGGTCTATAAATACCCGTGTAGCGCTGGGTTTTCAGCTAGTATTTTATAAAATATTGTACACTGAACCTAAACTAAGCTTGAAAAAGCCAAGTCAGTATATGTAAACAGATATGAATGGAAGGAAAATCACATTGGTTTCCTATACCATAGAGCTTGCATTGGCTCTAATGAGGCAAGAGATGCAGACCTTTTAATTCCATAGTAACCTCATGAGATAAAGGTAACACAGGCAATTGGCCCATAAAAATGAGGTTTTCTATGACTGAATCCATTTCACCGAGTTTTATTTGAAGCTTAGTCTTTGTAATTCTATTCATGAGATCAATAAATCTGAAAAGCAGTATGTTCCATCGCAGACATTCTCTTGCGTCTCCAATTAGTTCAGTTTTAATTATCGGTCAGCTCCATTAACTGGTTGTACCTTGTCGCTTAGTTCTTACAGCTGCGTGCTAATTCGGTTGGAAATCACGCCTACGAAAAGAAAGGATCAGAAAAGACGCCCATGGCCATATGTCAGTACTTCTACAAGAGAGGAATTATCAGCCCTGGAAATGACACTTTTGATATTGACCCAGAAATTGAAACTGGTGATATACTGAACTACTCAAATCAGATAGATTGTTTCTGTGTGTGAGAGAGAAAGGAGAATGAGAGTGGGGTGGGCGGAGGTCAGAAAGAGAGACAACTTGAGCAAAGTCATAGTGTTTAAAAGCAAACACATAGTAATTTCCAGTATCATTACAATATAATGGGTAGACACTTCAGATGTTTTATTTGTACAGGAAGAAATTCAACTACTGCAGATAGTCCTCACTTAGCAATTGCTTCATTCAGTAACAGTTCAGAGTTACGACAACAGTGAAAAGGTATATTTAAGACCAATCCCTGAACTTGCAGCTATTGCAACATCCATTGTCACCTTCTCAGCTTGTTTCCAACAAGCAGAATCATTGTGGAAAATGGCAGGAAGTCACAAAAGTCACATGCCATTTTGCTTAACAACCTGAGGTGATTTGGTTAATGACTGCAGTGGAACTGTCATGGGATGTTTCACTTTATGACTATATCACTTAGTAACTGTGATTAGTAAGTGAGGACTACTTGTACATTAGAGTCTTGTTTAAGTCATGAAAACTGCAGTAGTGGTGCTTCATTTAATTCCTTGCCCCATTTCACTCAAATGATGTCAGCTTCCGTCAGACCTAATATATTCCATATACAGTGGATGTACATTGTTTATATCTATGGAGATTCTCAGTCATCCAGGTTATGGTTGTCCTGAAGGTGCTTTTCAAGAAGTAACTGGACTTTCTGGTTTTTCTTTGAAGATGTTTTGCTTCTCATCCAATAAGCTTTTTCAGCTCTGAGCTGAAGAAGCTTCATGGATGAGAAACAGAACATCTTGAAAGAAAAACCAGAAAGTCCAGGTGCCTCTTGAAAAAGCACCTTTAGGGTGTACGTGGTTTAGTTTCCAAGTGGCCTGATACCCTGCTGATAAAAATGGCTGACTCATAGCCCAGTGTGTTGACTTTATTGTATCTGAAGCAGGTTCTTCATACTGGTAATTATTGAACAGAGTTAAGGGTGCATCTACTTGGAAGATACTATAGTATAATCAAAATTGAAGCAATTGATGTCCCTCATCCACAAAAGTGTCTTGCCAACTCAACATTGCAAACATCACCAACACTAATTGGTGATTCAGGTTCATGGTGAACTTTACTATTAAGAAAAGTGAGGCAGTGCCCTCAGACTGTAGACATGTGATAGAAAGCATTAGTAACCTGTTGGATGACATAAATGTTTGCTGTGTGGATTATTTTGCGCTCTTACTGGAAAATGGGACACTGAGGAAGACTCCTTTCAATTTCACTTTGGACTTCCAGAGGTGAGGAGAAATAAAAGTTGCTGGCATTCTTGAATATTTTTGGTAATGGTGAAATAAAGCTCCGGTCTCTGTTCTAGACTTGTAACTCTGACACTCACGTTCAAACTGAAGGCTATTAATCTCCAGACGGTTCGACAACATGAACTCCCAGACTGCTATGATTTCACACTAACAGTAAGTACGGAGGTGGAGTCCTTGGAACTTTCTGAGCTTGGTTGTTTATGTACAGATGAAGACTTGTAATTAGTCATTTTCTGAAGGGCAGGTTTGGGATGGGAGAAATGGGCCTAGATTGTGTCAGCTTCTTCTTAAAGTGGACTATTGCAGTATATACATTAGCAACTTAGAAGTAGAGAATAAAGTGAAATGATAACGCTGAAGCTAATCAAGAGGCAGGCACCAATGATTTATTGCTACCAGAGATTTGCCTGCCCACAGCTGCAAATACCCATTTGGTAAATCAGCTATTCTTTGTGTGTGTGTGTGTGTGTGTGTCCTACAATTCACATTAATTCTCGCGGTAACTCACCTACTCTTATTTTAGTTAAGTTCAAAACATAATTCTGTATAGTATTAGCTTTTTGACAATAATATTAACAATAATATTAATACTTTTATTATGCGTGTAACTATATTGTAATTGTACATTTTAAAATTTGTTTCTATTTATTTTTGGTTGACTGTGGCTGGCGATCAACTTGAATACTCCTCAGATGGAAAAGTGCAATAAAACCCAAATAGTGATAAGAATAGAAATATTTCTGAAACAATATTAAAAAGATGAAGACATTGGGTCATGTTCTCTTGTTAAGTTTTGTTCGAGGATTATTCAGATATAGTCTTCCTTTATTCTATTTCTCCACCTTATTTTTAAACTGCTTAGATTTGGGGGAGAATGGTACACTGACAGAACTAAACTAACTCCAAGCATTTTCTGTTTTCTACAAAATATGCTTTTTATATGCCATCACTGCTTCAAAGTTATACTTCAAGCTAACTATAAGACTTTATGGCTTTTTTGAGAAGAATAGTAGATAGATAAATAGATGGATGGATGGAAGGTAGGTAGATAGATAGATAGATATAGATTTTGATTTTATTACCAAGCATTAGGTATAAACTATTCAGATTCTATCTGAACTAACGAGTGTTTAGAAATAAGAATAATAGCATCTTTTCTATCTCCACAATATCTACAGATACTCTTTGATAACAAAGCTCATAGTGGAAGAATTAAAATAAGCCTAGACAATGATATTGCCATCAAGGAATGTAAAGACTGGCATGTTTCTGGATCAAGTAAGCTTAAAAAACATACTTTTGTTATTACTTATTTAGTGCTTATTAGGTTTTATTGAAGGCCTAGTGATGCATGATGTTAAATATAGTATTTGCTATGATCTGTAGTAACTATATTTTTAAAAGTATGTTTGTCAACTGAGCACGCAATTTGAATATGTGTGTTACATCATTTCACCTATAGTCCTTAAAAAAGTCTCTTTCTATATGGTTAATATTTACATTACTGGCAAAATTCAAAATTTTTCCCTACCAGTTTGGTGGGTGAGGTTTGGTGGGCGTGGCAAGGAAGGATACTGCAAAATCTTCATTCCCACCCCACTCTGGGGCCAGCCAGAGATGGTATTTGCCGGTTCTCCTAACTAGTCAAAATTTCTGCTACTGGTTCTCCAGAATCTGTCAGAACCTGCTGAATTTCACTTCACTTTACAGTATATTAGAAAAGTGTGAAGCATTCATTCTTTTTGATGGCTTTGAATCCTTTAATTATCGACCTCTCCCTGTATTGAAAAATTAAGTAAGCTGGAGGCCTCTTCTCCATTATTAGCACTCTCTCAAGGCAATTTCACAAAGAAAATTTCCCCTCAGAAACAAATGAGTATGTGTTCTATGAGTGTATCAGGTTGACTATTATGCATAGACAAGTAAATCAATCTTTTTTTCCCAGTACAGAAGAATACCCATTATATGATGATCTTTGATGGTTTTGTCATACTGACATGTCTTGCATCACTGATTCTCTGCACACGATCTGTAATTAAAGGAATTTATCTACAAAGGGTAAGCTTATGTTTGTCAGTATCTCTTAATAAATTTAATTGCAGCTTTTCAATAGCAATTTCTCTTTTCTTGCCCTCTCACGTATCCTAGGAATTTGTGACTTTTTCCAACATCACTATAAGAAAGAAGTATCTTTCTCTGATCTAGTGGAATTTGTCAATGGATGGTATATCATGATCATCGTTAGTGACCTTCTTACCATAGTTGGTTCTACATTAAAGATGGAGATACAAGCTAAGGTAAGTGACTTGAATGCTGATTAGATGGCCTGTGTTCCAGTTTTGGAAGTCCCAATTGAAATCTTATTGACCAACCTGAATTTTGTTATTTTTATAGTTCACTTGAGTCTTCAACTGGGGAAAATGGTCACATTGAGAAAACTGCTGCTCCAGAGAAGGCATTTTTCTAGCTGTATATTTTACCTATCCATGGTAATATCATTAGAAATTAGAAATGAGCAGTATCTGTGCATATCATCAAAAGTCTATTAATTTGCTGTGCAATGCATTTGTGCTCTTTGTCCACCAGGAAACAGCCCTGACATTTTTAGCCCATTTCTTTTTAATGGAATAAGGTTTACTCATCTCCCAACAACGGTCTCCTAATCTACGTAGCAGAACTTTATGTCTCCCATCTCAGTGTCAAAAGAAAAGAAAATATCGTATCCCCAAGAGTTAAAATGAATATAAAAGGTCCTTTTTTTATGGGCACCCCCCTAAAATTCCGTTAGTGTAATTTATTGAACATCATCTTAATCTTCATATAGAGTCTGACAAGCTATGACGTCTGCAGTATCCTGTTAGGAACTTCCACCATGCTTGTGTGGCTTGGAGTGATCCGCTACCTCAGCTTCTTTAAGAAATATAATGTAAGGATCTTCTGGAACACTCATGCTCTTGGTATTCTTTTCTGTTATTAACTGGCAATGCTGAATGTCTTTGGAAAGTCTAATGAGCATCTCTGGGTTTTTCTTGGGCCTTGTTTTTCAGCTGCTTATTTTAACTCTCCGTGCAGCATTGCCCGATGTCATTCGATTTTGCTCCTGTGCGGTTATGATCTATCTGGGTTATTGTTTCTGTGGCTGGATTGTGCTGGGCCCATATCATGCTAAGTTACTGTGAGTTGGATGTTTGTCATCTAGTTTTGTATCTGAAGGGTCTTGCGCAAATGTTAACAAAATGAGCACGCTGCCAAGATATCTGAAAGGCCAGTTTATCACTTTAGTTATGTAACTATACATGATCACCAGAATATGGAGTTGTCACGTATAGGTATATATTCTGCATTATCTGAGGCACTGATGCACATTAATAAAATATTGTAATATCCAGAGATTTTCATGGGCTGGTATTGAGTAAAACATGTAACATTTATTTGCAGTTTACTGTATTTGACCAGTATTTTTTAAACAACTTGAGCAAAAAATGGAAATAATTTTCTTTTCTTTTGTCTGTTTGTTCCTGAATATTTGTTCTCTTCTAGTTCCATACCTTGAATATGGTTTCTGAATGTCTTTTCTCTTTGATAAATGGAGATGACATGTTTGCTACTTTTGCAAAAATGCAACAGAAAAGCTACCTGGTGTGGCTGTTCAGCCGGATCTACCTCTACTCCTTCATTAGCCTCTTTATCTACATGGTCCTGAGTCTCTTCATTGCCTTAATTACAGACACGTATGAAACAGTGAAGGTACATAAACAACACTATAGGATGTTACGTTTAATTTTTGAAATGTGAATTTCCAAAAGTTCTGAAATAGTTTTCTGAATATCAAATGATTTTGTTCATTTCATTAGTCTCTTGTGCAAACAGAGATATTCTACACCTTTGCAAGAATTCAGCATAACATCATGACATCGTCATACAAATGACACAGAGCTCTGATAAGTTCATATTTACTGCAAGTAAGCAAAAAAGGGCCATTTGCATGATGACATCATGATGCAGTGTCATCATTTATTCAGTCTATGTCAAACTCACAGAGTCATGTTACCGTCATATAAGGTATTGCGATGTTTCCCCCCTTTGCGGAACTGGGGTGGACTTGGCCTGCGCATAATGTATCCAAATCACAGGCCATCTGTTCGATTTATTCCATAGCTGAGTGATAAGTTTTTTGTATTTAATTTTTTTTTGTTAGCATGGTTTATCTGGTTCTAAAGAACTCAGCAAGTTCTTTAGAACAACCAAGACTGAAGTTTAAGGCTATAATCTATTGCTTAATTTTCCAACTCTAATCTGAACTACTATGCTTAATTTCCCTTGGGCAAGAGGACATGTACTATGATAACAGTTGTTTTTCCCTTCCCATTGCCTATAATATGAGGGAATCTCTTCAGAAGATAGTTTGGGTGCTCCAACTTCCTAATGTCCTCTGTAGGCCCTAAAGACAAAAAAAATATGAAAAGCCCTCAAGCACTCTTCTTGCAATACTGACATGAGAAGAACCTAGGAGCAAGACAATATTTTAAGTTAATGTTATGTTTATATTTAATTACAAGGATATTTAATTCAACACAATTCCTATGATTTTTGTTGGTTTTGATGCAAAGTTGTGTCTAATTCATCGTGACCCCATGGACAATATTCCTTCAGGCCTTCCTGTCCTCTACCATCCCCTGAAGTCCATTAAATCTCACGCTGTCTGCTTCAGTGACTCCATCCAGCCACCTCATTCTCTATCATCCCCTTATTCCTTTGCCCTCAATCTCTCCCAGCATTAGGTTCTTCTCCAGTGAGTCCTTCCTTCTCATTAGGTGGCTAAAGTATTTGAGTTTTATCTGCAGCATCTGGCCTTTTAAAGGGCAGTCAGGGTTGATATCTAGGACTGACCAATTTAATCCCCTTTCAGTCCAAGGGACTCGCAGAAGTCTTCTCCAGCACCATATTTCAAAGGCCTTGCTCCCTCTCTATTATTTTATTACTGCCTTAACAGCCGTCCGCAACCTTAGGTAGCTAACGTACGATTTGACAAAGCAGATTTGGCTCTGGTTAGCTTTCATATCGGAAGTTGAAAAAAATCTAGTGCTGTGGGAGGTTGAAAGCCCATCCTGGAAGATGGCAGAACCACATCACTTTCTTACCATTCCTGGGCAATAAAACTGAATGGATGTATCCATGTAAATCACAAGGGTCCAGAGAAGATGGCTTTGCTCTTTGATTTCAGAATTTTCCTCTTCTCTCATATGAAAAAGTATAATTTGGCAGCATCATTTGGAAGACATCTGAATATTTCCTCCAAGGCTACTAGAGTCTGCCTGGAATCCTGAGGCTCAAAGTTGTGTTCCCCTGTCATTTCTACCAGGGTTTCAAGACCAATAAAATGCAGATTACAAGTCCACCCTAATCTCCCAATCTCATGTGGAAACTTGGGGGAAGGTGGATGAGAAATAGGGTTCAAGAACCTCACTTTTCTACTCATTTAATGGCTTCTAACTCACCAAGAGAAACCTGACCTTTCCTATTTTTCCTCACCCCTCTTTAAAAATTGTGTTTTTCATAGCCATATAATATCCACTGGAGTTGTACTACATAACAACTTTTTTTTTTTTAGCATTACCAGCGTGAAGGCTTTCCAGAGACAGAACTTCATTCATTCATAGCCCAGTGCAAAGACCTGCCAAACTCTGGAAGATACAGATTAGAAGAGGAGAGTCCTATAAATATTTTCTGTTGTTGTAAAAGGTTGGTGACTAAAGGCCTGGGTGACAGATGCATCATCTGACAGTTTTGTTTCTTCAATATTTAATTAAGTTGACTGCTGTGAGAATAGAAAGCAGGTTAACAGAACATCAGTCTTGAATCTAGTGAAACTGTAGGCACTTTCTCATAAGCCTAGTGACCCTACACTGTTTTGAAAGCTGCTCTGGATTCCCATGATCCCCCAATGTCATAGATAGATAGATAGATAGATAGATAGATAGATAGATAGATAGATAGATAGATAGATAGATAGATAGATACCAATTTTTCAGAATTGCAAATGGTTAAAAGTGAAAGCAATTACTGATTTATTTTAAACTTTCTGAGGTTTGAGGAATAAAGATACCAGTGAACCTTTAAAATAATGGTGCATAAAATAACTTTGGTGTCAGTTATACTTTTGTAAAGTGAGCAATTGTGATTATCCCCACTAATTCTTTGGGGTTTTTTTTTTTATTTTTTGTTGGGTTTTTTTTTTAATCTTTTTTTTTTATACAAATATTAAACAAATATTATGACATCAAAATGCTCGCTAGCAATTATCAGACTCTGCCTAAGTTCCTTGTATTTCAATATTTTTTTTCTATTTTAGAAGTTTTATTAGTTTTTATCACAATTATACAAACTGAAAAAAAAATGGTAGGTAACTTTACATTGTTTCTCATTTTACAAACCCCTCATAATTATATAAGAAACATAAAATAAGTCATAAAAAGAAAGGAAAAAAGCATATATAAAAGTTTCCCCCCAAAACAGTTATATTAATCTCTTTCCCTCCCCTTCGCCCTACCCCCCCAACCTCCCCCCCCCTCGAACTTCCCAGAGTGAAATCAAATTATCAATTCCCTTAAAATCAAAGTCGTACGTACTTAAATTCTATATTATCTATTATCCTCCCTGACTCTACTACCTTCACACCCCAATCCATTTAGGCTCATTATACTAATAAAAATCCTAAACTATTCATATGCTATTTGAAATTTTTTAGAATGATATTTAATTTGAATATAATCAATCCATTTTTTCCAGTCCAATATGTATTTTTCATTCGAGTGATCTTTCATGTAGGCCGATATCTTCGCCATCTCTGCTAAGTTCATGACCTTTATTGTCCATTCTTGAATTGTGGGTAACTCTTCCTTCTTCCAATATTGGGCAATCAAGAGTCTCGCTGCTGTTATTAGATTCAATATCAATTTAATCTCTATACTTGTACAGTCTGTGGTAATACCTAATAAGAACAACTGTGGTGTAAACTTCAATTTTTTCTTAAGAACATTTTGCATAATCCACCATATTTTTATCCAAAATGCTTTTACTTTTACACATGTCCACCACACATGAAAGTAAGTAGCGTCCATACAATCACATCGCCAGCATTTAGGCTGTATATCAGGATACATACTAGCCAACTTCTTAGGATCCAAGTGCCATCTATAAAACAGTTTATAAAAGTTTTCTCTCAAATTTTGAGCTTGTGTGAATTTAACATTTCTTACCCATATTACTTCCCATGTATCTAATGTGATGGTTTCCTCAAAATTCTGTGACCATTTTATCATACAGTCCTTAATTAATTCTGTTTCGGAGTCTTTTTCTATAAGTATATTATATATTCTTTTTATGTGCTTTGGACCTTGGTCCTTAATTTGTTTTATTAATTGTCCTTCCTGTTGTTCCATACCAAGTCTTTGATCCTTTTGCCATCTATCCTTCAACTGAGCATATTGAAACCATGTTTGCACTAATCCTTCTTCTTTTAGATCATTCAAAGATTTTAATTGTAATACTCCATCAGTTAATTTCAATAATTCCTTATATGTTACAACATCATGCCTTTGTTCAAAACTAGTATTCTCTATTGCGTGTCTGGGCACCACCCATATAGGTACTTTATAATCCATTATCCCTTGATATTTTCTCCAGACACGCAACAGAGCATTCCTTAGTACATGGCTCTTGAAAGTCCTGTCCACCTTTTGATTATAAACCAAATAAGCATGCCAGCCATATAACAATTCATACCCTTCTATATTCAATATCATTTCATTAGTTAAGTTTACCCAGTCACTTATAGCTACCAAAACTGTTGCATCATAATACAATTTCAAATTAGGCAATTTTAGGCCACCTCTTTCTCTCGTATCCTGCATTATTTTCATTTTTACCCTTGGTTTTTTCCCTTGCCAAACATATTTATTAATTCCTCTCTGCCATTCCAACAATTTTGACTCATTTTTAAGTATTGGAATCATTTGATACAAAAACAAAAATTTGGGTAAAACATTCATTTTGATTACCGCTATCCTCCCCAACAATGATAATTGCAATTTTTTCCATTTATCCATCTCTATCTGTATCTTGGACCATAAAGTTTCGTAGTTATACTTATATAATTTTCCATTGTCTACTGAAATATAAACCCCCAGGTATTTTACTTTCTTCACGATCTCACACCCAGTTGCCTTTACCAAACCTTCTTTTTGATTCCCTGTCATATTTATTGTTATCATCTTGGTTTTCCCCACATTGACTTTAAAACCAGATACTTTTCCATACTCCTTGATAATTTCCATTAATACCTTAGTAGATTGTAGAGGCTGTGTTAATGTTACCACCACATCATCTGCAAATGCACGCACTCTATAATCATAGTGTTTAACTTTAACCCCCCTTATTTCCTCTACTTTACGTATTTTATTTAACAGCATTTC
Source organism: Erythrolamprus reginae (assembly GCF_031021105.1). Taxonomy (NCBI): domain Eukaryota; kingdom Metazoa; phylum Chordata; class Lepidosauria; order Squamata; family Dipsadidae; genus Erythrolamprus; species Erythrolamprus reginae. The sequence goes on from NW_027248465.1 coordinate 860,764, forward strand.
CAAAGTTAATATAAACAATAGCGGTGATAATGGGCAACCCTGCCTTGTACCTTTACCAATTTGAAAAGATTCTGTTAAATTCCCATTAATTATTATCCGTGCAGTTTGTTCTTTATATATTGCTTTAATAGACTGAGTAAAATATTCTCCCATTTGCATCTTTTGAAGTATCTTTTCCAAAAATTGCCAATTCAATCTATCGAACGCTTTCTCAGCATCTAAAAACATTAGCACCGCCGGAGTCTGAATATCTCTCCTAAGATACTCCAATATATTCACAATTTGTCTAACATTCTCTCTCATCTGTCTACCTTGTATAAAACCTGTTTGATCTTTATGTATTATCTGTTGCATAATTGGCATCAGTCTGTTAGCTAAAATTTTTGTAAAGATTTTATAATCTATATTAAGCAGTGATATAGGTCTATAATTCTTAGGCTGAGTGTGATCTTGATCTTCTTTTGGAATTAATGAAATAAAAGATGTTTTCCATGATGGAGGGATCCCATTTCCTTCTTGTATTTTATTAAATAATTCTTTAAGTGGTTCTACTATCTCATCCTGAAGGCTCTTATAATACACTGCTGTCAAACCATCCGTGCCTGGAGCCTTACCTATTTTTAACTGTTTAATTGCTAATAAAATCTCTTCTTTAGTTATATATAAGTTCAATTTCTCTTTTTGTGCTTCGGGGATTTTAAGAATGCACTCCTTGTCTAAATATCTATCTATGTCAGTACCTTGTATTTTGTCTTTTGTGTACAAATCTTTATAAAAATCTATAAAAGCCTTTTTAATCAAATCCTGTTGAGATACCTCTTTACCTTTATATAATACCTTATCTATTGTTCTCATTTTTTGCTTTTTCCTTAACATATATGTTAACCATCTCCCAGGTTTATTTGCATTGCAAAAATTATTATGTTTTGCATATTGCAAATTAGTAGCTACTTGGTCTGAGACCAACATATTAAATTGTGATCTTAATAATGTAATTATTTCTCTAATTTTCTTATCCTCTGGGTTATATATCAGTTCTTGTTCTTTCTTTTTAATTTCTTTTTCCAATTCCTCTTTTTTTTTATTCTGTTTCCGTCTATAAACATTATTCTGGTTAATTAATACCCCCCTCATGAAAGCTTTACTTGCGTCCCAGACCATATCTATCGTTGTTTCCTTTTGCATATTTAAGATAAAAAATTCCTTCATCAGCTTTTTACATTCCGAAACATTCCCCTCATATCTAAATAAATTTTCATTTAATCGCCACGTTCTCCTAGGTTTCTCTCCCGTTTCCAACTCCATCCATACTGGGCTATGGTCTGACAGCGTTCTTGGACAAATCTTTATCTTCTTAACCCTAGAACAAAAATCATTTGTTATTAGTATAAAGTCAATTCTTGAGAATGAGTGATGCCTATCCGAAAAAAAAGTAAAATCTTGTTCTTTATCATTCCTTTCTCTCCATAAATCTCTTAATTCTATATCGTCCATCATATCAAAAAAAGATTTAGGGAGCTTAGCCTTATTTTGAATATTCTTAGAAGGGCCCTTCTTGTCTATTTTAACATCAATTACTCCATTCCAATCTCCCATCACTATATATGATTTACGATCCAAGTTTATTAATTTTTTATGTAATAACTCATAAAATTTTCCTTGCTGTTGGTTAGGTGCGTATATTCCAACTACCATAAAATTCCTTGTCTCTATTGTTAAGTCAATTATTATATATCTGCCCAGATTATCAGCTTCAATCACTTTAACTTTAAGATCAGGTCTTACATATACAACAATTCCATTCTTTTTTTCCGGAGCCGATGCAATATATGGTGTCCCTAGTTTTGCGTTCTGTAAAAACTTTTGGTCTTCAGATTTTATATGAGTCTCTTGCAAACATATTATATCATTTTTAAATTGTTTCAGATGGTGAAATACTTTTCTTCTTTTTTGCGGTGAATTCAAACCATTAACATTCCATGTCAAAAATTTAATTGCCATCTTTGGCACCCGAAAGCCTCTGGAGCACTGCCTCCAAGTCCGCTGGAGTCGTTTTATATCTGGCTCCTCCCACTGCTTTCGATCCATCCACCACTTGAGCATATGTCATCAGAGGTATCTTGGTCTCTTGCGCTCTACGCCTTACTGCTGCACGTGTTTGCCTCTGGTCTTGTAATTTTAGTTGTTTCTGGGTTTTACCCATAACTATCCTCTCTTCTGGTGGTTGTATTGAGCCTTCTTGTATAGCCATCGCTCCTTCTTGTGCCTGCTCCTTCGTTGATGCTATTGCTTGTTCCTGACGTGCCTTTAGAATTTTTTCATAAAAGTCTCTTGCTTTCCCCACTGTATTAAGACGATGTCTTTCTCCCTTGTATGTGACTGTTAATCCATATGGGACATCCCATCTATATTGTACTTGCCGCATTTTTAGCTCAGTGACCAGAAAAGAATAGTCCTTCCTTGTTTTTAACATCTGGGGAGGGATTTCTTTTAATACAACAACTTCTTGCCCTAGGACTTGAAGTTTATTTTGAAATGAATGTTGTATAATTCTGTTTCTAATACCTCTTGTAACAAAATATATAACAACATCTCTTGGTAATTTCCTTTGTTTAGCAATCCATGAATTCACACGGTAAATTTTATCAATATTCCAAGCCCAGTCAACATCTTTTTCATCTAGAAATTTCTCCAGGGCGTCTGCAAAAATTTGTCTTAAATCTTCTCCTTCATTTTCTCTCAGACCTCTTATTCTGATAGCCCCTTCCATAGATCTATATTGCATCATTACACATTCAGCATCTGATTTTTCTATCTTCTCTTGTACCTCCTCCATTTTATTTTCCAGCTGTAAATTAACTTGTTCAATTTCTTGTATTTGTAACAGTATCCCTTGGAATGCTAACACAATATCCTCCCTCATCGCCTCATGTTGATGTTGTATTGTTTCTGTCACACCATCTACTTTTTCCTCCCATTTCTCCTCCATTTTCTGAATTTTTTCTTCTAACTCTTCAGATTGTTTTTTAAAACCCATTTGTATTGCCTGGTGCAACTCCTGTATAGTTGTGGCTGGTGGGTCTAGGAATGGTGCTTTGAGCTGTTGTTTAGAAGCCATATCCAAATCAAATTGACTGTCCTTTCTTCTTTATATTCTATCTTAAATACTTTGTCCCCACTCTTTCTTTCCTTCTCTTTTCCCCCTTTCCAGAAGACTAATTGTTAAGTTTACAAGGGAAGTCCATTTAATTTAAGCAGGGAAAGTTTTTGTGCCGGCTCGAATTTGCAATCACTAACAATCACTCTCGCTCAAACTTTCACTTTTCACTTTTCACTTTCATTTCTGCCTAGCACAGCGCCATTTTCACAGCAGGGAGCACAGCAGGGAGCACAGCAGGGAGTTTCAATAGAGTAAAAAAAAAAAAAGACGATACTTGCTATTTTCTTTCCTTTTTCCTCGCAATTCACTCTGCCTGCAACGATGTATTCTTCCAAAAGCTTTAGTTGTTACAATCTTGCAGGGATGGTCGTGTCGCTTCGGTCTGCTTTGCTTCAGCAGAAACACCTCGGAAGCGGAGCTTTCACCAGGCACAATAGGGAGCTTCCCTCTTACCTCCCCGGAAAATTCTCTGGGGGGTCGAAAGGGGCTCTACCCTTGCCCAGCTGCTCTCTTCACCCTCTTCTCACAGGGGGTGAAGTTTTCAAGCCGCTAGACAGCCGATTTTCGCTGTTCTAGCGACTACACTATCTCGAGGGTTGGCAGTCCCAGAGGAGGCTACCAGCAGCGACAGCGGTGCCACCGGAAGTCTCAATTCTTTGGGGTTTTTTAACAGTACGGTTTCTAACCTTGCACTTCTTATTCAGGGTGACTTATTTTTATTAAAATTATTTTCTTTAGATCAATAGATCTTGTTTGATTTATAAAATGGGACCATTTTGATTTCTTTATTATATTTTTGAGCAGCTGGATAACATCTCTGTACCTTTTTCCCTTCTTTAGGTCTTAATAAAAACATTGGCAAAAATTGCTGAAAGTAGTTGGAGATTCTGGAGCTGGACAACCATCACAGATTCAGTAAGAAATCATCAAAGAGGAAAGAAAGGAATGAAGGGAAAGAGAGACAAAAAAGAGAAAAAAGAAATAGAGGAAGAAAGAAAGAAAGAAAGAGGAGGGGGAAAAGGAAGAAAACAGAGAGAGAGAGAAGAGGAAGGAAGCACCACAAACTGTGGTTCTAGACATCGTTTCAGAAGACACTTTGAAACAACACAGCAATTTAGGGCTGGAAGACATCTAGGAGGTCATCTAGTCCAACCCCCTGCTGCAGCAGGAAAGCTTACACTGTCTGGATTATTTTGGTGCCTCTAACAGAGAGAACAATTGCCAGAAAGAAGAAGGAGTTTACTAGGACAAGGCTGCCATGCAGAGGAAGGCAGAGATAGTCCTTAACTTATGACCACAATTGAGCCCAATTGAGCGTTGTTAAGTGAGTTTCACCACATTTTATTCAATCCATGACATCTCCTGGCTCTAATAGTGATGTGCAAACTAGGGAAGTAAATCTGAAGGCATGTGGAATGTTTTAATGTACAGAAGTCAGAGTTAAATGTGTGGCAGAGCGTGAACTCTGGGTATGTTTTTTCCAAATGCAATAAGTGAGATTGAAAATGTATAGTTTCAGAAGAGGTGTGTGTGTGTGCGTGTACATGCACATACAGTACACATAGTAGATAATGTATATTTTTGTGTGCCTGTATGTAATATGTAAGTCTACATATGGCATATATACATAGGATTAAATAACATAGTTTGCATGCTCAGTAATAGTAAATAGATAGGGAAATTGTATCTCATTGAGGTGAGGAGAGGCCAGACACCCTAACCCTAACTAACCCTTGATGTTAGTGATGTCAAGTTGGCCACCCTGACTCAGTCACATGACCACCCAGCCACCCCACCCCAGTCACATGACCACAAAGCCGCTCCCACCCAGTTATATGACCGACAAGCAACTTCTACAAATTAAGCCACGCCCACAAAATTCTCATCCAAAATTCAAAGCTTCCAAGCACTGTGTGAACACATGAATAGCATGGTCTGAGTGATCAGGGTTTGTTCCTGTTCCTTTTAATACTAAAAGTAGATGAGACCATTAGGTGAGGTCATTTGGCAAATGAGTCTTCGGAGAGGGGCGGCATACAAATCCAAGTAATAAATAAATAAAATAAAAATAAATGTAGTATAGCATTATGTGGTCCCTTGTGGGCTCTTTTCTTTCAGCTTAACCTAGAATGAAAGGAACGGAAGGCTTTCTTTGCTGGTGCCCAAATACTAGCTGTCATGGCTGTAGAACCAGGAGCCAGCCCAGAATTCTGCTTTCTAGAAAAATGACTTGGGAGGAAGGCTTCTCCTAGCATGGAGATGATGTGCTCCATTTCAGGAGGGGTGAGCAGAGCCTGGCTTCTTCCCTTTCAGACAAAGTGGCAAGGGGCTTGTGCTCCTCTCCAGCATCTTTGCTCAGCCGGGGAGGTTACTGCGTAGGAAAGCAAGCAAAGCTTCCTATCCTTGGCACGGTGTGGCTTGATGGTTTGGTAGTGCTGCAGCCTGCTTTGGACTGCCTATGCAAGGCCAGATCCATTTTGGTGGTCCATCCCAGGTACCTTACGGATACAATGGATTTCTGGTGACAGCCTGGTTTACCAGTGATCTTGTTCTCTTGGCACAATTGCTTCTGAACATTAAATGTGTGTGGGTGGCTCCTTGGTTTGTTTGTAATAATAATAATAATAATTATTATTATTATTATTATTTAGTAGATTTGTATGCCACCCCTCTCTGAAGACTTGTAAATTTACCTTGTTATTCAAAGTAAATAAATCTGATATGTTTCTGTGGTGTGTGTGTGTGTGTGTGTGTGTGTGTGTGTGTGTGTGCAAGTGTCAGGCAATGGCCAGCTGCCAAATAAATGGCTTTTTGAGAATCAAAACCAAACAAACACACCAGTTCATAATGAGATTTCAAGCTTTATTAAGTACCTGTAGGAGGCAAATTAAATGGAGGAAATATCAAGTCCAAAGATCATTTTTTAGCTGCTGGGAACTCCAGTTCAAGCAACGGAGATATTCTGAGGCCCTGGATAAGCCGTGGTCTGGTCTTGCCATGACCCTGGAATTTGGCTGCCAAACTTTAATTAAAAAGTTGAAATTGGACTTCAACTGCAAAGCTCAGAGCTGAAAGGGCAATTTCATGGCCTTTCAATTGAAATCCAATTGAAATCCAATTTCAACTTTTTAATTAAAGTTTGGCACCCAAATTCCAGGGTCATGGCTTATAACTGTGAGATGGCCATGGAAGTCTGAGAACTCTCCTCATAAGGCAGCACTTCCCTTCCACAAAGGCTGTACTGTTATGCTAGCAATGTTGCAGTCAGGGAAGCAATCCTGATTTTGGTTCATTCCTTTTCACTTTCAAAATGTCCAGCTTTCAATTTGGCTTTTCAATGCCAGATACACATGTTTCTCTATATCAATTTATACATACAGCTGATTTGATTCCAAGCAAACAAAACGATCAACAGTGAAGATCCATTGAAAATAGTCCAAAAGAGTGCAGCGCCTGCCATAACTTAGCTGACATTGGACAAATCTTCTCCAGTAAGATTTTATATTCCTTGTTTTTTTCCCCCCTGGGAAATGTGAGGTGGGTTGAAGTCACCAAGGAAGATAGGTAAAGTAACTTTGGAAGTACATTCATCTTAATTACTGAGATCCCTAACAGAGATATTTGTAATTTAGACCATTTCGTTGAATCTTTCTGGATATCCTTTAAAAATTTTGGGTAGTTGTCTTTTTTTATCAAAGTACATTTGGCTGTAAGCCAAATCTCCAGATACTTAACTTTTTTAACTGATTTAAATTTCTATTCTTTCCTCTAATTCCTCTATATGTTTCTTGGACAAGTTTTTAGTTAACATCTTTGTTTTATCCTTGTTGATTTTGAGCCTCGCTACTTTTCCAAATTTTTCCATTTCCCTTAATAATTCCAATCCTGAATTTAATGGTATAATATAGACTAGGTCGTCGGCAAAGGCTTGTGTCTTATAATGTTGATCCTTAATTTTCAAACCTCTAATATCTAGATTTGTTGTCACAAAGTTCAATAAGATTTCAATGTACAAAATATATAGTAGTGGAGAGATTGGACAACCTTGTCTAACTCCTTTTTCAATATTAATTATGTCTTATCTCCATTTATTATTATATTAGCTGTTTGGCCTGAATATATAGTTTCCATCAAATTATTAAATTTATCTCCAAAATGCATCATTTTAATTAATGTCATTAGAAAATTTCGGTTTACATTATCGAAGGTTTTTTGCACATCAATAAAAAGTAATGCCAATTGATTGTCTGATCTTATCTGTACAAATTTCCACCATCAATACTCTTCCCTCAACATCTTTATCAATTATGCTAGGATTTAAATATTCTTTGACATATATCACAATACCTTTTTTGCTTACCCGTGCCAAGGCACAGAACATTTTCCCTAATTTTGAACATTCCAAGTCTTTGTTTCTTGCCTACAAATACCGTATATACTCGAGTATAAGCCGACCCGAGTATAAGCCGAGGCACCAGTTTTGCCACAAAAAACCTGGGAAAACTTATTGACCCGAGTATAAGCCGAGGTTAGAAAATGCAGTGGCTACTGGTAACTTATAAAAATGGAAACCAATAAAATTACATTAATTGAAACATCAGAAGATTACATGTTTTAGAATATTTATTTTAAAGAAAACCAGTAAACTAGCTCTGTAAATTTAAAACAGGATTCCTTCTCATCATCTCATCATTAATTGGATTTACATTATTGTTCTGTTTTTATATATGCTGTGAGCCACCCTGAGTCCTTGGAGAGGGGCGGCATACAGATCCAGTTAATTAAATAGATAAATGAATGAATGAATGAATGAATGAATAAATAAATAAATAAATAAATCTGTATATCCAAACAGAGCTTCAGCATTAGCTGCTGTGAGGTTATCAGCATAGAAAACCAGATAGGTAGGTAGGTAGGTAGATGATAGATAGATAGACAGACAGACAGACAGACAGACAGACAGACAGACTAGTGAGACAAGCAAAACTTGCACAACACAGACAGCTCTTGTGGTTTTGTATCCTAAATATGCAAGTCCTATTAAGAATCAAACTCATTTTTAAAATATGTAAAATGCTTCCCCTCATACTTGTTAATTGAAACTTGCTCTCAAACCCACTTTATAAAAGGCAACTTTTAAAGATCCACAAACACACTTTAGGAATTCCTGTCTAGCTCTTGCCTTATTAGTTCCTATCCAAGCAAGGACATCAACTACCACAAAATACCATTTTTTAAACAGTTTAAATCCTTACAAAGGAGGGGGGGAAGAATCTTACAGCAGGGGGCCTTTTTAATCCAACTAAGGGCAATGCAGGGAGGGGGCATGCACACACACACACACACACACACGCACGACCTCACCAGCTTCCCATTGCTTTCCCCCCCTCCCGTTTGGAGCAAATGGCTGCCTCCTTTGCTTGAGCCAGGGAGAGGAGACACCAGCCCCACCCCTCCCACAGCTCCTACGGCGTGCGAGAGGGGAAAAAAGCTGGTGCCTCCTCGCTCTTGCTCAAGCAATGGCGCCCTCTTGTGGTGACTTTGTCAATGACCCGAGTATAAGCCGAGGTTGTGTTTTTCAGCCAATTTTTGGGGCTGAAAAACTCAGCTTATACTCGAGTATATACGGTAATACTTGAATTTAGTTTACCCAATTCTAAGAAAACACATTTTCTCTTAATTAAAGAATTCAATCCATTGACATTAACAGACAACATTTTTGTTTCACCTCCTGTAGCCTGCCTATTGGTTATTTGATTTAATGATGGTTTTAGACCTTGTTTCCACTGGAGCTGTGGCCCTGGCTCCTTCACTTTCCTGTCTTACAGGTTTTCCAGGTTCCATAACCTCCCCCTCCCCTGTTCTCAATCCTATTGCTACTTCTTCCAAGTTACGGCTTCCACTTTCTTCTCTATTGAAATCTTCATTTTCCATCAGAATAATCTCATGGAGCTCTTGTGCCTTGTCTATAGAATCGATTTTGTATTTTTTCTCCTTCCAAGTAATGAACATTCCCTCCGGGACTAACTATCTGAAAGGGATATTATTTCTGTTCAATTGTGTTGACAAGAATTGGAACCTGCGCCTCTTCTCTCTTACTCTGAGGGGAATTTGTTTCAGGATCAGAATCTCTTTTCCTTTATATCTCAGTGATTCTACTCTGACAGTATTTAAGATTTCATCTCGTAGCTTTCTTTTTAAGAGTCTGACATGGATCTCTCTTGGGTATTTGAAGCTTCTCGCATAACTTATTCATTCATTCATTCATTCATTTATTAGATTTGTATGTCGCCCCTTTCCGTAGACTCGGGGCGGCTTATACTAATTCTATAAATTTTGTCAATCTCCTTACTCATTTCCTCTTTTGATTTGTCAAGTACAAGACCTAAAATTTCAGCAATCAGGTCAGGGAGGTTCTCGTCTCTAAATTCATCTATGTTTTGTATTCGTAAAAAGAAAGGTGATTTTTCGAGTTTGAGATGAAGAATGGCCTCTTCTAAGTTATGGTTGACAACTACCAATCTGTCTTCAGTTCTTTCCGTTTTCCTTTCAATTTCTGCTGTTTTCTTCTTCACCGCTTCTATCTCTTGTTGGTTTCTTGTTAAAGGAGTTTTCATTACTCCAATCTTCTCGTCCATTCTTCCCATGTTGTGCTTCAGTTGACTAATTTCTTCTCTTACTCCGTCATTGCTTTTTGTAATATTGTCTTGCATTTTTAGTATAGTTTCTTGTAGTGTATTTAGAGTAACTTCAAGTTTTTGAGGTGATATTTTCTCTTCTGTTAACGTACTTTCAAGAAATCTTTGTCTTGTCTGAGTCGTCAGTAAGAGAGTTTGGTTTTTTGTTCCTTTGTTTTGGGTAAATGTTCTAGAAGCCATTTTCTTTTAGTAATTTAATTTAATAATTAGAAGTTTAAATTATAGTCTTTAAATTACTATAAATATACACACCATTTCTAGTGCTTTAGTCTTTTTATCATTCAATATATCCGAATGTTACGAGGAAGAAGGGGAAATGATCAAACACAATTTAATTAGTTTAGGAGTTTGAGTTTTAAGCAAGTCTTGGAGGAAGGATAGAGATTCTATTTAAGTAAGACAAATTCTACCTTTCAAAAAGTAAATCTGTTCTATCTTTTCTTTTTTGGGGGGGGAGTGGTGGTGGTAGAACCGGATAGAGTTATGCACAGGGTTTCATCTAAGTCCACCAATAAATATAATTTCAGAATTTTAATCCAGTAAGAGAAAAAAGAACTGACCAGACCAAATCTTCAGTTGAAATCCTAAGTCACCAGTCAATGTCCTATGGCCTAAATCCAAAAATCCAAGGTCTAAGATCCAAAATTCAAAGTCCAAATTCAAAAATCACAGTCCTCCACGGGATCTCTGAGTGAAACAAGAAACTCCACAGCTCTACACAATTACTACTAGTCAAATTTTAGGGCGAGGTCTTGTTTTCAGGGAAACATGGTAGGTTCTCCAGGTAGTGGGAGGCTTTCTAAGGATTCTTGAAGTCATTCTGATATATTCACAGATTCTTCAGGACATTGCTCCTTGGGGTTTTTTGATGATATTTCAAGCCATCTCTTTTTTCGGCTTCTTTGAAACTCTGACTTGGACTTTTGAAGATGTTGAATGCCTATAATTGATGCTTCAAGCCATCCCCGCACATCTAAATCACATGTTTCTGGCCCTTCTTTTTGGACATTACTTAGTGATATGCCTAACCAACCTTTCACATCCTCGGCACATTCCTTCGGCAGGTTGGTTAGGCATTCATTAAGCCATTGGGGCAGGGTGTACCCTGACAGCTTACACGAATCCTCTCTTCTTTTTTTTTGAAGCCAGTTCAGCATATTTAAAATGGATTCCTTAAGGTTTTTTGTTTTAAGTTCATCCACTAACATTTTCAGCCATTTTTTATTGAGCTGATGTGGCTTTCTTTTTTCTTCAGTTTTTCCATTCCTTAATGGGCAAGAGCCTTTCCTCTGTAGTTCCTCTCTGAAAAAAAACAGAAGGTTAGCTATGAACTGGACCAACAACAAAGTATTCTTAGTTAAAAATAATGGGAACTGCTTTGATGTCAGGAAATTCTCATTCCTAAAGTATATATCTATAGTTGGGCAGTGGGAGTTGAATGAGGCTATCTACAAGATTTATAGATGTAAAATTATAATGAGCTATAATTTTTTTTTTTCTAAAATAAGGAGAATGTGAGATTTTTCTGAATTTTCTAAGTTAAGGAGAACCTAATACAAAATTCTGGACCAGGAAGTTTATGGTGGCTATCTAAAAATTTCTCACCTCCATTTCAATTCATAATACCCAATTCTAAGAAAACACATTTTCTCTTAATTAAAGAATTCAATCCATTGACATTAACAGACAACATTTTTGTTTCACCTCCTGTAGCCTGCCTATTGGTTATTTGATTTAATGATGGTTTTAGACCTTGTTTCCACTGGAGCTGTGGCCCTGGCTCCTTCACTTTCCTGTCTTACAGGTTTTCCAGGTTCCATAACCTCCCCCTCCCCTGTTCTCAATCCTATTGCTACTTCTTCCAAGTTACGGCTTCCACTTTCTTCTCTATTGAAATCTTCATTTTCCATCAGAATAATCTCATGGAGCTCTTGTGCCTTGTCTATAGAATCGATTTTGTATTTTTTCTCCTTCCAAGTAATGAACATTCCCTCCGGGACTAACTATCTGAAAGGGATATTATTTCTGTTCAATTGTGTTGACAAGAATTGGAACCTGCGCCTCTTCTCTCTTACTCTGAGGGGAATTTGTTTCAGGATCAGAATCTCTTTTCCTTTATATCTCAGTGATTCTACTCTGACAGTATTTAAGATTTCATCTCGTAGCTTTCTTTTTAAGAGTCTGACATGGATCTCTCTTGGGTATTTGAAGCTTCTCGCATAACTTATTCATTCATTCATTCATTCATTTATTAGATTTGTATGTCGCCCCTTTCCGTAGACTCGGGGCGGCTTATACTAATTCTATAAATTTTGTCAATCTCCTTACTCATTTCCTCTTTTGATTTGTCAAGTACAAGACCTAAAATTTCAGCAATCAGGTCAGGGAGGTTCTCGTCTCTAAATTCATCTATGTTTTGTATTCGTAAAAAGAAAGGTGATTTTTCGAGTTTGAGATGAAGAATGGCCTCTTCTAAGTTATGGTTGACAACTACCAATCTGTCTTCAGTTCTTTCCGTTTTCCTTTCAATTTCTGCTGTTTTCTTCTTCACCGCTTCTATCTCTTGCTGGTTTCTTGTTAAAGGAGTTTTCATTACTCCAATCTTCTCGTCCATTCTTCCCATGTTGTGCTTCAGTTGACTAATTTCTTCTCTTACTCCGTCATTGCTTTTTGTAATATTGTCTTGCATTTTTAGTATAGTTTCTTGTAGTGTATTTAGAGTAACTTCAAGTTTTTGAGGTGATATTTTCTCTTCTGTTAACGTACTTTCAAGAAATCTTTGTCTTGTCTGAGTCGTCAGTAAGAGAGTTTGGTTTTTTGTTCCTTTGTTTTGGGTAAATGTTCTAGAAGCCATTTTCTTTTAGTAATTTAATTTAATAATTAGAAGTTTAAATTATAGTCTTTAAATTACTATAAATATACACACCATTTCTAGTGCTTTAGTCTTTTTATCATTCAATATATCCGAATGTTACGAGGAAGAAGGGGAAATGATCAAACACAATTTAATTAGTTTAGGAGTTTGAGTTTTAAGCAAGTCTTGGAGGAAGGATAGAGATTCTATTTAAGTAAGACAAATTCTACCTTTCAAAAAGTAAATCTGTTCTATCTTTTCTTTTTTGGGGGGGGAGTGGTGGTGGTAGAACCGGATAGAGTTATGCACAGGGTTTCATCTAAGTCCACCAATAAATATAATTTCAGAATTTTAATCCAGTAAGAGAAAAAAGAACTGACCAGACCAAATCTTCAGTTGAAATCCTAAGTCACCAGTCAATGTCCTATGGCCTAAATCCAAAAATCCAAGGTCTAAGATCCAAAATTCAAAGTCAAAATTCAAAAATCACAGTCCTCCACGGGATCTCTGAGTGAAACAAGAAACTCCACAGCTCTACACAATTACTACTAGTCAAATTTTAGGGCGAGGTCTTGTTTTCAGGGAAACATGGTAGGTTCTCCAGGTAGTGGGAGGCTTTCTAAGGATTCTTGAAGTCATTCTGATATATTCACAGATTCTTCAGGACATTGCTCCTTGGGGTTTTTTGCTGATATTTCAAGCCATCTCTTTTTTCGGCTTCTTTGAAACTCTGACTTGGACTTTTGAAGATGTTGAATGCCTATAATTGATGCTTCAAGCCATCCCCGCACATCTAAATCACATGTTTCTGGCCCTTCTTTTTGGACATTACTTAGTGATATGCCTAACCAACCTTTCACATCCTCGGCACATTCCTTCGGCAGGTTGGTTAGGCATTCATTAAGCCATTGGGGCAGGGTGTACCCTGACAGCTTACACGAATCCTCTCTTCTTCTTTTTTTCAAGCCAGTTCAGCATATTTGAAATGGATTTCTTAAGGTTTTTTGTTTTAAGTTCATCCACTTAAATTTTCAGCCATTTTTTATTGAGCTGATGTGGCTTTCTTTTTTCTTCAGTTTTTTCATTCCTTAATGGGCAAGAGCCTTTCCTCTGTAGTTCCTCTCTGAAAAAAAGCAGAAGGTTAGCTATGAACTGGACCAACAACAAAGTATTCTTAGTTAAAAATAATGGGAACTGCTTTGATGTCCGGAAATTCTCATTCCTAAAGTATATATCTATAGTTGGGCAGTGGGAGTTGAATGAGGCTATCTACTAGATTTATAGATGTAAAATTATAATGAGCTATAATTCCTTTTTTTTTCTAAAATAAGGAGAATGTGAGATTTTTCTGAATTTTCTCAGTTAAGGAGAACCTAATACAAAATTCTGGACCAGGAAGTTTATGGTGGCTATCTAAAAATTTCTCACCTCCATTTCAATTCATAATAGTCTCGGCAGAGCTCCTCATTTTTATCAATTTTATCAATTTTTTGGAATGTGATTTTTTCCATTTCAATTTTCATTTGTTCTTTTTCAATTGTAATTTTTTCCATTACTGCCATTTTCCTGTAAAATATAAGGACCAGAGAGATATTAGCCCTCTTGCAATATAGAGGCGGGAGGAGTGGAGGAGCCCATATTTAGGGTGGCACAGGGCCGGAATATCCCGTTTTTGCTAGAGAGAGGCAGATATGATGGGAGACATGGGGTAGGCTGCTCTCGGGGAACAAGAGCTCGCTGCTTGAAAGCGATCCCTTGTTCCGGCCCCATGAGCTTAGCCCGGGGTACTGGCGACAAGCGAATCTCAGACCCTAGACTCAGGCGGTTGATACTCAGTGCCAGGTCGGTTGTAAATAAAGCTCCCCTCATCCAGGATTTTTCTTTCTTTCTTTCTTTCTTTCCTTTCTTTCTCTCCCTCTTTCTCTCTCCCTCTTTCTTTCTGTCTTCCTTCCTTCTTACCATTCTTTCTCTCTCTCTCCTTCCTTCCTTCCTTCTCCCCTCTGCTCCCTCCCTTCCTCCTTTCGTCTCCTCTTTCCCTCCCGTCTTTTCCCTTCTTTTGAAGTTTGCTCTTTGCTTGCTTTTTCTGTCAAACCTTTGCAAGGATATCTGTCTCAGGCTTCTGGAAATAACCTGCAATTCACGTGAGAATTCACCGTTTCAGTGAGTCTTTGAGGCAAGGGCGCCCCACCCTCTCCTGCAGGAGTTTTTTTTTAAAAAAGAGTCCGGGGACTATTCCACAAAGTGAAAATAAGACTCGGAGAAGTTTGTTTGTTGACTTGAGGTCAAAGCTTGAGAATGTAGAAAGGTGCCGCTTGGAGAATCAAGAGGAGTGCCACTATGAACGGGAAATTTGGAGTGCCTGGAATCGGTTACCAGACACTTTTAGCACAAAATTATGGTTTTTTTCTCAAGGTGACACACCACCCGAGTTATGCTCGGTTTTTTGGCGAATTTTGACACAATAAGCTCAAAAGGTTGCCCATCACTGGTCTACAAGCCTCGACGCAAACGGAAACACTTCCTCAAGTTTTCTTCAAGCTCCTGATAAATTTCAGTTTTTTCTTTGCAAAGTTTCTTATTTTCTTTAAAAAGTTCATTATTTTTATTTGTAATTCTTCTTTTTCATTCTGTAGTTTTGAAATTTCCATTGTGTTCCTGCAAATAATGAAGACCAGAGAGAAATTAGCCCCCAGGGTTTTTTTTAACTTGAATTATCAACCTTTTTATTCAATTTTTATTAAATACACATTAAAAATACCTTATGAAATTATGAATGTCATACAGACAGGGTGAACTTAATAGGATTGTGCAAAGATGAACTATGTGAAGACTTACGAGCCTTTCCTCTGTAGTTTCTGGTGGCTATCTAAAAATTTCTCACCTCCACTGCAATTTGTAATGTTCTCGGCAGAGCTCCTCATTTTTATCAATATTTTCAATTTTTTGGAATGTGGTTTTTTCCATTTCAATTTTCATTTGTTCTTTTTCTATGGTAATTTTTTCTATTACTGCCATTTTCCTGCAAAATATAAGGACCAGAGAGATATTAGCCCTCTTGCAATATAGAGGCGGGAGGAGTGGAGGAGCCCATATCTAGGGTAGCACAGGGCCGGAATATCCCGGTTTTGCTGGGGAGAGGCAGATATGTTGGGAGACATGGGGTAGGCTGCTCTCGGGGAACAAGAGCTCGCTGCTTGAAAGCAATCCCTTGTTCCGGCCCCATGAGTTTAGCTCGGGGTACTGGCGACAAGCAAATCTCGAACCATAGGCTCAGGCTGTTGATATTCAATGCCAGGTCAGTTGTAAATAAAGCTCCCCTCATCCAGGATTTACTCCTAGATGAGGAGGCTGACCTGACATGTGTTACTGAGATCTGGCTGGGCCCAGAAGGAGGAGTCCATCTCTCTGAAATGTGCCCAGTTGGGCTGCAGGTGTGGCACCAGCCACGACCCCAGGGAAGGTGGGATGAGTGGCTATTATAGCGAAAAAGACCTTCAGCCTACGCAGGCTCGCTGGCCTGAGATTTCGGGTTGTGAGTCCCTCTTTGTGAAGTTGAACCTAGGGGTTCAGGTGGGCTTGTTGCTCATGTACCTGCCTCCCAGCTGCGTGTCAACAGCCCTGCCTGTGCTACTCGAGGAGGTAGCTGGGCTGGCAGTGGAGTTCCCCAAGCTTATTGTCTTGGTGGACATTAACCTGTTGCTCGGAGAATCCTCTGGATTGGTGCAGGAGTTTATGGCCACCATGGCAACCATGGACCTGACCGAAGTAATTTAGGGTGCAACTCATGAGGGGGGCATGCTCCTGACATGGTATTCCCCACAGAGCAGCTGAGCAATGATCTGAAATTAAGGGTCTTAAATATTTTGCCTTTGTCATTTTCTGCTACGGCTTGATTTCAAGGCTTCAATCCTCCTCTGCAGGGAGATGGAACTGATTAGGTGATTCCTTCCCAGGCGCCTGATGGACCCAGAGGGCTTTCAGAGGATACTTTCATCTGCTGGTCCATTACTCTGGGGGGGAAGAAACCATCATCTTTCAGCTGTGGCAACGGGCATGTTTGCCTGGTGCACCAGTTGCGGCCTTACTTGGACCATGAGTCTCTACTCACAGTCGCTCATGCCTTTATCACCTTGAGATTCAACTACTGCAATGCTCTCTACATGGGGCTAACTTTGAAGAGTGTTTGGAAAATTAAAATTGTGCAAAATGCAGCCGTGCAAACGGTCATGGGCATTCCTAGACATGCCCCTCTTTCTCCAACACTACGTGGATTGCATTGGTTGCTGATTGGTTTCTGGACACAATTAGTGTTGGTAATGACCTATAAAGCCAAACATGGCATCGGTACTTGGCGGTACTTGTGGGACCGCCTTCTGCCGCATCAATCCCAGCAATTGGTGAGGTCCCACAGAGTTGGCCTTCTCCAGGTCCCATCAACTAGACAATGTCGTTTGGTGGTGCGTAGGTGAAGACCTTTTATGTGGGGGCTTCTGAATCAGCTCCCCCTGGAGATTCGCTCTGCCCCCCCTTCATTTATGCCACCAGGCTTGGGGCAGTTAGATCTCAGTCCCCCTGGCCGACCAAATGTTTGTATGGCTGTTGTTTGAATGGGTATGACTGATTTTTAATATAATTGAGGGTTTTAGATTGTCTCTATAGTTTTAACTTAATTGGATTTGCTATTGTATTTGTATTGTATATGTTTTTATATGTTGTAAGCCACCCCGAGTCCTTAGAGAGGGGCGGCATATAAATCGAATAAATAAAATAAATAAAATAAAAATAAACATTTCTCACCTATCCAGTTCTTCTTTCAACTCATTAATTTCTTGGAGGAGCTCTACTTTCTTGATGGCATCTTTTTTAATTTTTGTGCTGAGACTTTCATTTTCTTTTATAATTTTTTGAATCTCGTCTTCTTTCTCTGAAGTAATTTTCCTGTAAAATATCAAGAGCAGAGTGAAGTTAGCCCCCTTAGGTTTTTTTACTCAAATTGTAAAACTTGTTTAAAATTAAAACTAATTGAAATATTGAAGAAACGATGAGAAAGTCAGGGTTGCTATCTAAAATTTTCTCACCTCAACTTTTCTTCAAAGTCTTCACAAATTTCATTTTTTTTCTTGGCAAAATTTCTTATTTTCCTTAAGAAGTTCATTAATTTTTATTTCTAATTCATTTTTTTCAGTCAGCAGTTTAGAAATGTCCTTTGTCTTCCTGCAAATAATGAAGACCAGAAAGAAATTAGCCCCCAGGGTTTTTTTTAACTTGAATTATCAACCTTTTTATTCAATTTTTATTAAATACACATTAAAAATACCTTATGAAATTATGCATGTCATACAGACAGGGTGAACTTAAGAGGATTGTGCAAAGATTTGATGAACTATGTGAAGACTTACATATATCTCTGCTCCCTCACTCTCTTCAAATCAGCATCAGATCTTTGCGCTTTTGTCTGAACAATCTAGAGAAGCCAAAATAGATCATAAGTCAGGAATATATTTCCGTAGCAGCCCACTTGCTACCCCTCACTACCCAATTAGTCACACTGGGCTTTCCCCCCTCTTTTTATGATATGAACTATGTCTCAGTCATGCACACTCAACAGGTTCCTTATGTACTAGATTGCTTACCTGATGGGAACGCACCTTTATGCTGGGCTAGAAAAAAAAGTAGTCTTAGTTAATTTCTTTAGGAAATGTAAAACACAGTGGTTCAAAACAATTATGAATCATCTAAATTTTATTTCACTGCTATTGGTATTGTATGTGGCCAAGGAAAGTAGCTAATGTAGCAAAGAAGGAACCGACCAAGAATTAGCATCAGCTCTGATAATTGCCATTCTTTTACAGAAATTACAAATAAACTAGTCTGCATAGATGTGTGTATGGATTTCATATATGCAATAGAAATATAAAGCGAACATATATACTACATAAAATATGCTGCACATGCATTATTAACCATGACCAATTGTGAAAAAATCATTTATTTTCATTTTTCTCATAGTAATATTCTAAGGTGAGCTGCAAGTATACATTATATACCTCAGCATGTCTTTGTGCCAGAAGACGATGTCTCGAACTTTCTCCTTCCGGAGACAAAATACCCTATTTTAAAAAAGCAAATTGACAGTGATTAAAGACACTAATTTTTCTATCAACAATTCTAAATGACTTGGGTTGATGTTAAACATTGTTTCCTCTTCAAATCTGGGGTACCAACTATATCTCTGCCATCTAATCTTTGACACATGCCTGGAAATTCACACTACTGAAAAAAATAACATTTTACTATTCTTCCAAAACTGAAGAAACTTCTTGGATTACGGTCTAAAAATTTTCAAAAAAAACCAAGCAAAGAAAAAGGAAAGTCCAGTTTCTTCTCGGTTGGATGAGTTCCTGCTGTTTTCCTAACAAGATTTTTCAGAAGTGGTTTGGTGTTGCCTCCTTTCTAGGGGAAGAAAAGGTGACTGGGTCAGGGTCACCCACTTGGCTTTGTGCCTAAAGTGGGGCAAGGAATGCCGGTCTCTGGGTGCGCAGGGTGACGCCTTAACCACGATACCAAACTGGCTTTCTTGGGTTGCTAATGCAAGCTAACAATGTATTTCAAAGGTCAAAACAAAAACCTAAACGGTCAACTGAGGATAAACAGAAATCACAATTCATATTCTATCTGTCTGTCTATCTGTGTTTCTCCAACTACCTACTGTTCTTTCTATCTATATGTCTGTCTGACTGAATATCTGTATCTATCTATCCCTACCTAGCTACCTAACTATCTGCCTAAAATTTCTATATGTTCCATCACACATTTACTGTGACACCGTATGAACAAATGTTTTCTCTTACCCCCTGGCCAACCAAATGTTTGTATGGCTGTTGTTTGAATGGGTATGACTGATTTTTAATATAATTGAGGGCTTTAGATTGTCTCTATAGTTTTAACTTAATTGGATTTGCTATTGTATTTGTATTGTATATGTTTTTATATGTTGTAAGCCACCCCGAGTCCTTAGAGAGGGGCCGCATATAAATCCAATAAATAAAATAAATAAAATAAAAATAAACATTTCTCACCTATACAGTTCTTCTTTCAATTCATTATTTTCGTGGAGGAGCTCTACTTTCTCGATGGCATATTTTTAAATTTTTGAGCTGAGACTTTCATTTTGTTTTATAATTTTTTCAATCTCCTCTTATTTCTCTGAACTAATTTTCCTGTAAAATATCAAGAGCAGAGTGAAGTTAGCCCCCTTAGGTTTTTTTATTCAAATTGTAAAACTTGTTTAAAATTAAAACTAATTGAAATATTGAAGAAACGACGAGAAAGTCAGGGTTGAGTCCCGTTTTCCAAAGAGAGAAAGAAAGGCAAATGGAGAGGAAGGAGGACAGAGAGTCCCATTTTCAAGAGAGGAGGAAAAAGATAAAGAGAGAAGGCAAATGGAGAGGAAGGAGGATGGATGGATGGATGGATGGATGGATGGATGGATGGATAGATAGGAATTCTTTCCCCTCTCAGCGAGGGAGCTGCAGGAGAGGCGGGGTGGGCATTCTCACTGCAGAGACCGGCGAAGGTGATTTTCAATGTCGGGTGCGCCCGCGAAGGTTTTTTTTACTTTGAATGTTCCGGGCGGACTGGCAGGGGGATGGGGAGTGCGCGCGTCCGCCCACGCGCCCGACATTGAAAATCACCTTCGCCGGTCTCCGCTGTGAGAAGAACGGAGAGAGAACGAGAGAGAGTGAGAGCGACAGGGCAAAATAAAGAGAAAGTGAGAAAGAGAGAGAGAGAGAAAGGGGGGAGAGAAAGAGATAGCAAGAGAGAGAACAAGAGAGAGAAAGTGAGAGAAAGAAAACAAGAGAGAAAGAGTGAGAGAGGGAGAAAGCAAGAGAGAGAGAGAGAGAAAGAAAACAAGAGAGAGAAAGTGAGAAAAAAAGAGAGCAAGAGGGGGAGAGAAAGAGAGAGAGAGAGATGAGAGAGGAAGGAAGAGAGTGAGAGAGAGGAAGAAAGCAAGCAAGAGAGAGACAGACAGAGAAAGCAAGCACGTAAATAATAACAGAGAAAAAAAACCCCAGCCCTCACCTGTTTTTATTAATAGTTATGTTTTTGGTTTTGCTGGTTGTTTTAGTTTTAATAGTAATGGATTTTGGGTTTTTTTAATTATTAATTTCTTTTAATAAAAAAGAAGGGATTTTTTTCTTATTTATTTCTTGTTTGTTTGTTTGTTTGTTTGTTTATTTATTTCTATGCGGCCCAGTCCCAAGGGGACTGCCGTTCAGACACTATACTTTTCCGCCCACACCGAAAAAAAATTAGAGGGAACATTGATCACAAGAATGTTATTTTATTCTATCAGGCAAGGTGGATAAGTTCTGTGTCCCATCAGTTTTGGTTTCCACGCAGGGCTTACAGATAGGATTTAGGAAGTGTGCTTTCTGTCTCAAGATTCCTGCTTTATAAACAACCTTCCTATGAAGATTCAAACACCCTTGATCGTTTTTGGTCTCCAGTTATGGGGCTGTGGAAGCCTGCTTGTATTTGTTATGTGGATAAGGATTTTTTTTTTTAACGTGGCCCTATATACAGTAATAGCCATTTAATACTATTTAAATGTCAGGGTCAGAAATGACAGGTCTGTTGAGATGGTTGTTTTGTTCCTTAGTAAATGAATGGCCAGATTAATGGGGAATAAGAATAAACAATAATTGTAGCACCATCGTGTGAAGATGGTCTACATCACATGGCAGACCTTAAACCTTCTCTATCAGTCGGACCAGATGGTCTATGTGCATACTTCCTAAAAAAGCTCTCTTCTGCCATAGCTGAACCACTAAGCATAATTTTTGAAAAATCCTTCAGAACCAGAACACTTCCTAAACTATGGTTGAAAGCAATGGCCATCCCCATCTTCAAAAAAGGAGACCCCTCTCTTGTAGATAACTACAGACCAATTTCACTATGCTGCATCCCATGCAAAGTTATGGAATCAATGATAAACAAATCAATTACTCTCCATTTAGAAACTAACAATTTTCTCTCTAACAAACAATTTGGTTTCAGAAAAAAACTATCCTGCAACCTGCAGCTCCTCCACTGCAAAAATATATGGACAACTCATCTAGATCAAGGGAAATCTACAGATGCAATTTATATTGACTTCTGCAAAGCCTTTGATTCAGTGGTCCACGACAAACTACTCCTAAAACTCAAATCCTATGGCTTCTCAGGATCCCTCCACAGATGGATTACAGCATTCCTGTCAAACAGACAACAAGTGGTCAAAATAGGAAGCACCATATCCACCCCTGTCCCAGTTAAAAGCGGTGTTCCCCAAGGTAGTGTACTGGGACCAACGCTCTTCATTCTCTACATCAATGACCTTTGCGATTACATCACAAGCAACTGTGTCCTCTTCGCCGATGATGTAAAACTCTTCAACACCACCGATAACACAACTACTCTCCAAAAAGACTTTGACGCTGTTTCTGAGTGGTCTAACACATGGCAACTCCAAATCTCAACTAGCAAATGCTCTGTCCTACACATTGGGAAGAAGAATCTAAACTCCAAATACGAACTTAATAATCAAATTATCACAGATAATCCCCACTCGGTTAAAGACCTTGGTATACTAATAACAAAAGATTTAAGTGCCAAAGCCCACTGCAACAATATAGCCAAGAAGGCTTCAAGAGTTGTAAACCTAATCCTACGTAGCTTCTGCTCTAGCAATCTCACACTGCATACTAGAGCTTACAAAACTTTTGCCAGACCCATCCTCAAATACAGCTCATCTGTTTGGAACCCATATCACATCTCAGACATTAACACCCTTGAAAATGTTCAAAGATACTTCACCTGAAGAGCCCTTCACTCCTCCACTCGAAATAGAATACCCTACGAGACTAGACTTTCAATCCTGGGCCTAGAAAGTTTAGAACTAAGACGCCTTAAACAAGATCTAAGTATTGCCCACAAGATCATATGCTGCAACGTCCTGCCTGTCGGCGACTACTTCAGCTTCAACCACAACAACACAAGAGCACACAACAGATCTAAACTTAATATTAACCGCTCCAAACTTGACTGTAAAAAGTATGACTTCAGTAACCGAGTTGTCGAAGCGTGGAACTCATTACCGGACTCCATAGTGTCATCCCCAAACCCCCAACACTTTACCCTTAGATTATCTACGGTTGACCTATCCAGATTCCTAAGAGATCAGTAAGGGGCGAGTACAAGTGCACTAGAGTGCCTTCCGTCCCCTGTCCTATTACTCTCCTATATCTCCTATATCTCTTCTTTTATTCTTTCATTGATATATTCTATTCCTATATATATAGGTATATGTATGTGCATGTATGTATGTATGTGTGTATATGTATATCTACAAGAGAGGGGTCGAATCCCAGTAAAGGAAAGGGTGTGGCTAGCTGATGAGGCCATAACAAGGCCGAAATGGGACCATCCTAGTCTCCCTTAATTTTAAAATTCCAGCTAAAAAAACATTTAACATATATATGTATGTTTATATATATATATATGTATATGTATGTATGTGTATGTATGTATGTATGTATGTGTATGTGTATGTGTATGTATGTATATATATATATATATATATATATATATATATATATATATATATATATATATGACGGTCTTGGTATATTCGGGTTTCTTCCCGTGTAGGATTTGGAAATTTCTGGCGACGTTTCGATGAGGTCCCACTCATCATCTTCAGGCTGGTGTTTCTGTCCTTGTTCTCAGGCGAAGAGAACAAGGACAGAAACACCAGCCTGAAGATGATTAGTGGGACCTCATCGAAACGTCGCCAGAAATTTCCAAATCCTACACGGGAAGAAACCCGAATATACCAAGACCGTCATACCTGTACCCGTGAAAATCTACGAAAACATATATATATATATATATATATATATATATATATATATATATATATATATATATATATATTATATATATTCTATTCCTATATTCTATGTATTCTATATATTCTATTCCTATATATTCTATTCCTATATCTTCTTTTCTATTATTTCTTAGATATATTTTACTATGAGTATCTCCTCTATAACCTTCATCATGTATTTTACTATGTGTATATTGATATATACTCAATAAAACCCTCATTGTGTATTGGACTAAATGAATAAATAAAGAAAGAAAGAAAGAAAGAAAGAATGAATGAATAAAGAAATAAATAAATAAATAAATAAATAGGACAGAAACAAGTTTTCTTTCCAAAGTTTCCCAGGAATGAGATTAGCTTACTTTGAGGTTAGCATTAGCATTCATTTAATTAAAAGACCTTAGGTTTGCTCGGATGTCATTCCTGAAACTGCATATTACAGGACAGACATCCCATCAAAGTAAGTACTAAATTTGATGTAACAGCAGATTTCAGAAAATGGGAGAAACGCACAAGAATGCTCAATGCTCCTAAATAGAAAATAAAAAACCGGATATTGTAGAAACAAGGATTATTGTTTTGATAATAAGGAACTGAAATAACCCACAGATTGGAAAATATGATTGCTTCTATCAAGTCATCCAAACACTTGAGTCACATGGACAACACTGTAGTTTCAGAGATTAATCACCGAGCTATTTTTAGAAAGCAATTTGCAAAACCATGAAGAAAGTTCCTACTTATTCCTACGGGATTGCTCTCACATAGTTAAAATGAATTATTTTCAGAATAACTTAAGTTACACGTAAAAACTTTTACATGAGTCAAGTTAGATAACAAGTTAGAATAAACTTACTAAGTAGCAGATGATTATGGTCTATAATAAAATTTAGTGAATGAAATGAAACAAGAGGAAAATAGGATTTACTCTATGTATTTATAATATTCTTACCATTATAATCTTTTTCTGACTAGATCCTAAACTAGATCCTGAGCCTTTTAGAAATTTCTTAATCAAGTATTGACCAGGTCCTACCTTGCCTACTTCCTAGCTCAAACAATGTTGCAGTGCAGGTGGGGTTGGTACTTACCGCCATTACTGGTATGATGCGTGCGCAGGTCTGCGTCGCCAGTGTGCACGATCGCATGCCCCAGCGAGATTTTGCTTCTGCATATGGAAGGAAGCAAAATCTCATGAAAGGGCATGTGCACACATGCTGGCAACACAGAGCTGCAAGCGCAGCTCCTTTTTTCGCTACCGGTACGCAGTGTGGCCCGTACTGGCTAGCAACCTAAAAAAACAAGTATTGTGGTGCCACAATTAATTGTTATATTCCTCCGCCTCAACTACAGACCAGAGAAAACTTAGCACATGTGCATTAAGAAGGGATTCCTCCTCTTCTTCCTCATCTCTGCTGTGAGGTGCTGGAGGTTCAGAAATCCTGGCTGAACCTCTGCCACTGGCACCGAATCCTTACCAGCCTCCTCACTATCCAACTTGTGTGCCAGCATCACCTCATTGGCGTCATCTCGGATGGGATCCGCTACCAACTGTACAAGCTGCTGGGTGTGTGCGTGTCTCAACATATATCTACTTTTCTGCATTGGAACTTTTTGCTTACGTATTTAACAAAAATAGGTGTACTCCTATCACAAAGCACACCATAGACTGCACCTGGAGTCTCTAAGATATATGATCATGTACATGTGATTTTCAAACATCTGCTACTTTCTCCACAGATATAATGCTCTGCATTTGTGTGCAACTTGTGGTCTCAAAGTAAACCCAGCAATCCTGGAGTCACCATCATGTGCAACAATGTTGGAAGAACGCTCACATCTGAATATTACCTCTGGCTGAAGACCTGCTCTATATTACAGTACTGTGAGGCAGACAGATAGAAAATGAAAAAGAATCGTAAGAGCCCTGTTTGATCAGACTAAAAGCACTTTTATCCCAGGATCATGTTTCCATTATGGCCAGTCAGAAGCCTCTCAATGTATTGTGTAAACAGCACACAGAAGCAACAGGTTCCATCTGCTGATATTCTCCATCAATCCATATTTGCAATCCATACCCATATTTGAAATCCCATTTCTTCTAATCCTGGAGGTTTTATGTGGTCATTACAAAAATAAGTCATTAGTTGATTTCCCTCCTGTATGACTATATTTATCTCTCTTTTGATTGCCTTCTACTCTTATTTATTCAGGATAAAGTTGCCTTTCAAAGTTGCTTTTTCCAAAGATGGTCACATTGAAGCACAAAATAAATTGGCAAAAATCGGCGATTTTTGGCGATTTTCAACCTTTCTTTGCTTCTGCGCATGTGCGGAAGCAAAGAAATAGCTGAAATCTCTCACATGTGAATGTCCTCACCTGAGATTTCGGCAATTTTCACTGATTTCTTTGCTTCTGCGCATGCAGAGAAGCAAATTCTTGCACGGGAGTGTGTGCACCCACATCAGCATCCGGGATTGATACGGTAGGGAAAGAAGGTAAGTGCGGCCCTTCACTGGTCTAATGTCCAGCAGTGGGTTGCTCCCGGTTCAGCCTGGTTGTCTGAACTGGTAGCAGTGGCAGTGGGAGACTCCGCCCACCCACCCAGGATTGTGCACGTACGTGATCATGTGAACTGGTAACAAAACAATTTAGAATCCACCACTGCTAATGTCAACAAAAAACCCCAAAGGTATAAGTACAGACTAGGTGAAACCTGGCTCAAAAACAGGAACTGTGAGAGGGAAAATTGTGCATGGAGCCACAGGTGCACCCGTGTTTCGGCATGCGTGAAAGCAAAAAACCCTCACCAAAACATAGGCACACCTGCGGCCCATGCACAATTTTGCTACCTCCAAAGGTAGAAGAACATACGAGCCGCGGTGGTGAGCGCAATTTAGCATTCTGGCTCATAGCCCACCACTGGACCTAGAGGACATTCCTTTTCTGCCATAGCATCCACCTTGTGGACATTCTTCCTCCATATATCAGGATGGCCCCACACCCTGTTGGCCTTTCATAAAGCCACGAAGGCCTGGTTCTGGGCTCAGGGAACCAGCTTCTTTGTTGTACTAATAATTTGGGTTGGATGTTTTTCAACTGCTTTGTATTTTAATTTTTGCAATGTTTTTATTTTAATTTTGTTCACCATTAAGAGTGATTTGTTGAGCTACACTACTATACAAACTCAATAAATACATGATCATTAAGCTCATGGCTTCTGGTTAATTTCCACATCAGCTAGAAGCCAACATTTTATGTTTTAGAACAACAAAAATATAATTCCACTTTTCCAATCACCTTTTATTTGGCCCAAAGGCAGCTATCTCCATGTCCAGTCAACGAAGCAGCGGAAGTGATGTGCCGGTGTCTGGAGGCTGTTGGGGCCTGGATGGGTGTCAACAGACTCAAACTCAACCCGGATAAGACGGAATGGCTGCGGGTTTTGCCTCCCAAGGACAATTCCATCTGTCCGTCCATTACCCTGGGGGAGGAATTATTGACCCCCTCGGAGAGGGTCCGCAACTTGGGCGTCCTCCTCGATCCACAGCTCACTTTAGAGAAACATCTTTCAGCTGTGGCGAGGGTGGCGTTTGCCCAGGTTCGCCTGGTGCACCAGTTGCGCCCCTATCTGGAACGGGACTCATTGCTCACAGTCACTCATGCCCTCATCACCTCGAGGTTCGACTACTGTAATGCTCTCTACATGGGGCTACCTTTGAAAACTGTTCGGAAACTTCAGATTGTGTAGAATGCAGCTGCGAGAGCAGTCATGGGCTTACCTAGGTATGCCCATGTTTCACCATCACTCTGCAGTCTGCATTGGCTGCCGATCAATTTCCGGTCACAATTCAGAGTGTTGGTTATGACCTTTAAAGCCCTTCATGGCACTGGACCAGAATATCTCCGAGATATTCCGAGGCCCGCCTCCTGCCGCACGAATCCCAGCGACCGATTAGGTTCCACAGAGTGGGCCTTCTCCGGGTCCCGTCAACTAAACAATGTCGGTTGGCGGGCCCCAGGGAAAGAGCCTTCTCTGTGGCAGCCCCGACTCTCTGGAACCAACTCCCCCCAGTGATTAGAACTGCCCCTACTCTCCCTGCCTTCCGTAAACTCCTTAAAACCCACCTTAGCCGTCAGGCATGGGGAAACTAAAACACCTCCCCCAGGCATGTACAATTTATGCATGGTATGTTTGTGTGTGTGTGTGTTAGTATATTGGGACTCTTTTTAAACTTTTTAAATATTTAAATTTATTTGGATTTGTTACGAATTGTTGTGTCTTGTTGTGAGCCGCCCTGAGTCTGCGGAGAGGGGCGGCATACAAATCTAAATAATAAATAATAAATAAAATAAAAATAAATAATAAATATCTTTTTGGTTTTCTTTGTAAAGTGGTATGGACTGATTTGTGCACTCAACTTCCCTCATTCCAGTGTTGAAAAATGACTGACAGATGGTTGTTGTGCTAGAAAACTGACAGTTATCTTAGGCCAGAAAGAGGGGGGAGAAATAGAGTAAGAGCACATTCTTGTAATTAGCTAATGGGGTAAAATATTTAACCTTACACAACTGAACCAGCATGTTGCTAAGTATGCAAGGATGGGGATAGTTAATTAGTTAACAGCAAAGACATGAATGTTGTTTGTTCCAGGAAGGAAGAATGATAAATTAGCACTGAGATTGAACTGCTTTAATGTCCCATGTAGACATTATACTCATTAAAGATTAAAGATTGCAATTTGTTTTGGGGCAAAAAAAAACCCTGAATCATCAAAAGACACAGGTGTAAAATAAATCCCGTCTTAACCCTAAAAGCCAGTTACAACAGCATCAGAATTAAAAAAAAAAAAAAGATGTTTCAGCCTTTAGGGTTCCCTGTTTGTTCCACTGGATAGATGCCACCTGCTCTTGGGCCAAATCTAAAAAGGGTCTAGTGTTAAGTTCTTTTAATTATTGCTTTTTGTTACATTTACATTTTTAAAAAACTTTTTTACTTTGTTTCTAAATGCTGGCAATTTTGTAAGTGGGTTCACTTTAACTGTTGTGTAGAGGTTACTAGGGCGTTCAGTAAATGCCAACACTTAAGTACAGTGGTACCTCTATTTAAGAACGCCTCTACTTAAGAACTTTTCTAGATAAGAACCGGATGTTCAAGATCTTTTTGCCTCTTCTTAAGAACCATTTTCTACTTAAGAATCCGAGCCCGGAAAGGTTTCCCAGGGAATTTGAGAGCGGCACGAAGGCCTGGCCAGTTTCCTGCCATTCCCCCTTTAATCCTGCCATCTCGGGCTTTTCTGGACTGCCAGAGGAGCCTTTCAGTGGCGCTTAAGGAGGCTTTGGCAGTCCAGAGTGAACGAAGCATTTTCCTTTCTCTGGGCGCTTGGAGAGGGAATAAACCTCTGCCAGCGCCCAGAGAAAAGAAATGCTCCCTTCACTCTGGGCAGTGACTGTCCTCCTCCTCTTCTTCCTCCTCCTCCTCCCACCCAAATTCTGAGCTTTTATTTCTTTCCCAATGGGTTTGCACGCATTATTTGCTTTTACATTGATTCCTATGGGAAAAATTGTTCTACTTACAAACTTTTCCACTTAAGAACCTGGTCACGGAACAAATTAAGTTCTTAAATAGAGGTACCACTGTATTATTTTTTTAAGGGAAAACTAAGAATATCTAGGGATCAGGCGCAGGTTCCACTTACCTTCGCTACCAGTGCGCATCGTGATGTTGCATGAATGCAGGTGCCACACTCGTACACGCAATTTCACTTCCGGACATGCTCAGAAGGTGGTTTCAGGCCGAAA
The DNA here is from genome assembly GCF_031021105.1 of Erythrolamprus reginae. NCBI lineage: Eukaryota > Metazoa > Chordata > Lepidosauria > Squamata > Dipsadidae > Erythrolamprus > Erythrolamprus reginae. The sequence continues at coordinate 890,211 of NW_027248465.1, forward strand.
CACAGCTGTGGACCCACTCAGCTGTGCTTCGGATGAAGAAATATAGGTGGGTAATAATGTGCGGGCAGGAGGGGTGGCTTTTTCCACAGTAGAGGAGAAGAAGCCATGCAAACAACAACCAAAAAAATCACTGAAAATTCCAAAAAAAGAGAGATGGTGGAAAGCACAGACCGGCAAAGACAGAATCTGATCTATGACGCCTAAATTACATTACCAGCAGGTTGCTAACGGTTTGGGTGATCTGGTCCGAACCGGGAAGAACCCACCCAGGCGGAACGGGGGGCATGCCATTCCATTGACGGAAATGGAGCGTGTAGGCTCACTTCATTGCTGTTGGATGTGCATGCGCTGTGCATGCGCAATGGCGCGATTGCGGTAAAAATTAATGGGTTTTTTGCTTCCACACATGCAGAAGGAGATTTCTCGCTGCCATGCCTAGAGCAGCAGCTGGGGCCAGCAGCAAAAGCGTCCTGCCCCAGCTCCGGCCATGTGGCCTGCTCTTTGATCTCCCGGGCCACAGGAGAGATGCCTGCAGTGTGGGAGAGCACAGAATAGGCCGTGCGGCCAGAATTGGGGCCACCCACCCTGCTCCCTGTGCCATAGCCCCTGCAGGAGGTGATCCAGGTAAGCGGGGCGAGGGGCCTGGCGAGGGGAGTGAGGGCAAGGGGCATGGCGGAGGGAGCGAGGGTGAGCGGCGCAGCGAGCGAGGGTGAGCAATGCAGCGGGGGAGTGAGGTCGAGTGTTGCAGCGAGGGGAGCATGCATGGAAGCAAAAAATCCCGGAAATAATGCACACGTCTTTGCACAATATTTAGCGTCTGCACATGCACAGAAGCCAAACTGTGCGCCAGGGACGGGTGCATGCCAGGTGCGCTTGCAGTGGTGCGGTCCCAGTGTGTTCCGGTAGGACTGTGGTTGGTAGCCTGCCCCCGAACCTATGGATGCTACTCTAGTCTCCTACCTTAAAATTACTGTTCCTTCTTATTATATGTAGCTTTCAATATGCTATAAAATGCTGCAGAATTTGCCCAATTCCTCATATTTCTTCCCTCACCTGTGTCTCCAGATATTTCCTCAAGAAGATGAAAGTATAATCTAGAAATTGCACAAATCCTTTCCATCTTGGAGGTAATAAGCAATCAGAAGGAAATGACTTTTAATACAATCAATTGCATTCGATTAAGGAAAATATAAAGTCATCTTTGAGTCACATTTGACTCCTGATGATTCCAGGAAAATGTCTATATAATGGTCTCATCAGTAATAGAGAAGTGATTTGTTCCTGTCTTCTCCAAGATATTTTCCCACCTCCTAGAAAAAACATATAGCCCTGGGATTTTCCAGTGGGCTACCATCCAAATACGCACCAGGCCCCAAGTCAGCTAAATATTGCCACTTGATTGTCAGTTTATTCAACTCCGTCAGAGCCATATAACACCTGGGTTCACACATCACACTAAATCAGTGGTTTTCAATATTTGCAACTTTAAGCTTGATGGTCTTCAGTTCCCAGAGTATACTGGCTAGGAAATTCTGGGAATTGAAGTTTATTTACTTTGAAGTTGCCATGGTTAAGAAACACTTTTAAGTCAGGAATTTTAAATATTAGTTTAATAATAATAATAATAATAATAATAATAATAATAATAATAATTTATTAGATTTGTATGCCGCCCCTCTCCGAAGACTCGAGGTGGCTTACCTAATAAGCTACAGTGTTAGCTGGTTTAGAATGCCATGATCCTTCCTTCCTTCCTTCCTTCCTTCCTTCCTTCCTTCCTTCCTTCCTTCCTTCCTTCCTTCCTTCTGCAAAGGAAGGACATATAGGCTCTACTTTAGGTAGCAAATAGGCTCTACTTTAGGTAGCAAAATGACTTAGGATGGTCCTGATCAAGGTGAACCAACTCTTTTGTTTCAGCTTCTTATACACTGCTCAAAAATAAATAAATAAAGAGAACACTTAAATAACAGAATATAACTCCAAGTAAATCAAACTTCTGTGAGATCAAACTGTCCACTTAGGAAGCAACAGTGATTTACAATCAATTTCAAATGCTGTTGTGCAAATGGAATAGTTGTGCAAATGAAATATTCAATGAGAATATTTCATTCATTCAGATCTAGGATGTGTTATTTGAGCGTTCCCTTTATTTATTTATTTTTTGAGCAGTTTATATGCCCTAGGGCAGTGTTTCCCAACCTTGGCAACTTGAAGATAGCTGGACTTCAACTCCTAGAATTCCTTCCTTCCTTCTGGGAGTTGAAGTCCAAATATCTTCAAGGTGCCAAGGTTGGGAAACACTGCCCTAGGGTCCCATTGACAAAAAGCCAGCAATGCTGCAAAAATACTACCAGCGAGTCTCAGGGTTCATTCAGCTGTTTGACACTGTTTTACGCTTAGCCCTCCCCCTCTTGCAGAACGGAGCCAAAAGCATAGAGCGAACTACAGGTTCCAGCATACTTTTGCCTTTAGCATGCCGATGAACGGTCGGTGTGTAAGAGCGAACTGTGCTTATTTGCTTTTGTTGGATCCTGAATCCATGAAAGATTCGGATCACTGGTTGTTAAGTGTGAAATGAATGTACCGATGTTGCTTTCCAGTAATAATTTCCCTCTGTTCTGTTGCCAGCCCTCGATACAGGATATAGGATAAAAAACTTTTAACGTTTTTTGGTGGTTTTTTAAAAAAATTATAATTTATAATAAAAAGAATTATAAAAAAACTTTATAATAGGTTTTTTAATAATTATTTTTTTGAGGGGGAAATCTCTTCAGATACATGGCTGTCTTTTTCCTTTAAACCGATCTAATCACTTTAATAACTTAAATACACTTTGGCTCTATTTTGGCTTCACCTGTAGTGATACAGTCAAAGAAAGTACAGTACAGTACAGTGATCCCAAGACCTCCCGCGAAAATCGATTTTCCGCGATGTAGCGGCGCGGAAGTAAAAACACCATTTTTGGCTGCCCCCCGCCCGCCCGATTTCCCTCTGCCCGGCTGGGGAGGTGGATTCGCCGCCCCCACCAACCCGATCTCCCTCCGGTGGCTGGGGACGCGGTTCCAACGCCCTCGCCAGCCCGATATCCCTCCGCCCGGCTGGGGAGGTGGATTCACCGCCCCTGCCAGCCCAATCTCCCTCCGGTGGCTGGGGACGCGGATCCAACGCCCTCGCCAGCCCGATCTCCCTCCGGTGGCTGGGGGCGCGGATCCACTGTCCTCGCAGCCCGATCTCCCTCTGTGGGGGGGGGGGCCACGAACCGACGATCAGAGGCTGTCCTTCCCTGTTGGGTGGCACAGGGCAGGCACAGAGAGGGAGGGAGAGAAAGGAAAGAGAGAGAAAGGGAGGGAGGGAGAGAAAATTGAATGAAGGAGGGAGAGAAAGAAAGAGTAAGAGGTAGAAAGGATAGAGAAAAAGGAAGAGAAAGGGAGAGGGAGCACTTTCGTCGCAGCTATCAGCGAGGGGGCTGCAGGAGAGGTGGGGGCAGGCGTTCTCACAGAGAGGGAGAGGGAGAAAGAGAGAGAGAGCAAGAGGGGGGAGAGTGGAAGGTAGAGAGAGAGAAAAAAATGATAGAAAAAGGGAGAAAAAAGAGAAATGAGAAAATGATTGAAGCAGAGAATGACAGGAAAGAAAGAGAAAGAGAGAGAGAAGTGACTCTTGGTGATGACGTATGACGTCATCGGTGGGAAAAACCGTGGTATAGAAAAAAAACCGTGGAGTATTTTTTCATTATTATTTTTTGAAAAACCGTGGTATAGTGTTTCGTGAAAATCGAGACCGCGAAAATCGAGGGATCACTGTAGATCTTTCTCAGTGCTAAAACAAGATTTCATTAGACTCACAAATTGCTATGCAACATAGTACAGCCACAAGAGATCACTGATAAATGATCAATCAGATTGGCAAATTCTCTTTATAATTTCTTAACACTGCAACATGTAGCCTCTGTATAACATCAGTAAATTTTAGGATACTTTTCTTACCGCATTTAGTAGCCATACTTAATATTCATAGCCCTTATTAACAAGATGATTTGTGATGCTAATGAAGCTGTTTTCTAAACTCTTTTGTAATGTTTGAGCTGTTATAAAAATTGCTTTTCTGTTCATTTAGCACTTCAAATAATCTAGGCTAAATTACACATTGTCAGAAATTGATGCTGGGAATTGAGAAATTAAAGTGCCAAAGTACAAGAGTCCTTTTGGAGAATGCTGATTTATTTTATTGATTGATTGATCAAATTTATGTAGCCAGGAAGTAACTGGGCTGCCTATCATTAATTATCTATCATCTCTGAGAAGGAAATTTCAACAAGGTGTTTTCCACTAATCCCAATTTAGCCAGTTTAGTAATTGATATATGCAACTGGGCTCCAAATTACATTCAGATTCAAATGTGTGGAAACAGTTTTTCAGAAATTCTAGTCATAAAATATTTATAATTGTATAGGTAAGAACTAGAATTCTCAATTGGATTTAGAAAAAAATGGAAAAACGACAGTTCACAATATACGGCTTTGATTCACAGGCCTTGCAATAACTATAGTTTTCAAGTGTAAGATTATGTTGAGTTATCTGCTATATAAAATAGACAATGCTATCATTTGAACACCCAGAAGCTTAACAGTGCCCCCAGTCTGCACAATTGATTGCACAACAGAGTGGAAGGAGATGGGCAACACATCCAGGGGTGGGCTATTGCCCGGACGGGGAGAGGAGGGACACAGTGGGGTAGTGAAAATGGAGCTCCACCCCAGAGCACCCAATTTGCACTGAAAGATGTTGAAAGAAAATGCAGGGTGTCCTGCAGAAGTAATGCCCATATTGTGGTAGTAAAAATTTTGGTAGCCCTTCACTGAACACATCTATCAATCAATCCTAATCCGAGCAGATGATATGCCCAGTTCTGGGTCAAGTTGTTGATGAGTTATTGGATTTATTTGAAGTGAATCTTTGTACAATTTTTAACTCTGCCAAGATTCAAGATTGAACGTTTATAAGCTCTTTGGCACAGATATTGGTTTGGTTTAATGTGATAATCCAAAGAAAATAATAGTAATTATAATATAATGTGTCTTTCATTATCATTCAATAACCATTGTGAAGTCTAGCTCCAAAGATCTGAAATAAAATAAAATTTCTTGGAATTATATGGAACTTTGTGTGCACGATGAGTCAAATATTCAATTCCTAAAATGCAATATGAGCAAGTTAAATAATCCCAAAAGCCATCTATTTTGCCTGAAAAATTCCACTTTTATAATTTGTATTTTCATTTGAGTATGGGAATTATAATCCAGGGCAGGACAGGAAAAAGTCAACTCTGTTGGTTGGCCTTATTTACCTTGCATTTCTCTGATCTGCCTTTTTGGGATGTTTCATCCATAAAATAGCTCAGAGCCTCAATGGCTCATTGGACATTTCAGGAAGATGAAAGTCCTCAATATTTTTGAACAGGATTCTACAATGGAGAATTCCCTTCATGTATGATGTGTCTTGCAGTTACAAGTCCAGTGCACATGGAGGCCACCAGATTGGGTACAGCTTCTCTAAAAAAAACCCTAGGCTTTATATGACCTTAACTGTTTTATTAAATATGACATGGCGCCTATGCTTTGTTTTTATTCATTTATGTCATGTTCATTAATTGCTTGAAAGTGTACTCCTTTGTTGTAGATTGTGTAAGTCTACCAACACTGAGCAATACAGCAGAAAACCCATAAACACCAGGGGCAAATTTCAGATGGGCACTAGTAAGGCTAGCCAAACAGGGTTAGCAGCATGTTTAATGATAAGTCACTTTAATCCAGTACAGTGATACCTTGTCTTACAAACTTAATTGGTTCCGGGATGAGGTTCTTAAGGTGAAAAGTTTGTAAGACGAAACAATGTTTCCCATAGGAATCAATGGAAAAGCGATTAATGCGTGCAAGCCCAAAATTCACCCCTTTTGCCAGCCGAAGCGCCTGTTTTTGCACTGCTGGGATTCCACTGAGGCTCCCCTCCATAGGAAACCCCACCTCCGGACCTCTGTGTTTTTGCAATGCTGCAATTTCACTGAGAATCCCCTCGCTGGGAAACCCCACTTGTTGACTTCCGTTGCCAGTGAAGTGCCCGCTTTTGCGCTGCTGGGATTCCCCTGCTGGGATTCCTTGCAGCATCACAAAAACACGGAAGTTCTGAGGTGGGGTTTCCCATGGAGGGGAGCCTCAGGTGAATCCCAGCAGCGCAAAAATGGGTGCTTCGCTGGCAACGGAAGTCCAGAGGCAGGGCATCCCAGCGGTGGCGGTGGGTTTGTAAGGTGAAAATAGTTTGTAAGAAGAGGCAAAAAAATCTTAAACCCCGGGTTTGTATCTCGAAAAGTTTGTATGACGAGGCGTTTGTAAGATGAGGTATCACTGTACTCCACACTCAACGTGTAGTCCTCAATGGAACTGCATCTACATGGAGGGACATATACAGTGAGGTACCCCATGGATCTGTTTTAAGGCCAGTACTCTTCAACATATTCATCAATGATGTGGATAAGGGTATAGATGAAGAACTCATCAAATTTTCGGACAACACCAAGCTAGCAGGAATAGCCAACACTCCAGAAGATAAGCTTAAGATATAGAAGGATCTTGATAGATTTGAATTTGGACATTATCTAACTAAATGAAATTCAAAGATGAAAAAAGTAAGATTCTACATTTAGACAAGTAAAATAAAATGCACAGATATAGTATATGTGGTACCTTGTTCAACAGCAGTAACTGTGAGAGGGATCTTGGAGTCCTAGTGGACAATCACTTAAATATGAAACAGCAGAGCGCTACAGTGAGCAAAAAACCCAACATAGTTCTAGGCTGCATAAAGAGAGGGATAGAATCAAGATCATACAAAATGTTAATACCACTTTATAATGCCTTGGTAAGGCCACACTTGGAATATTGCATTCAGTTTTGGTCGCCACAATTTTTAAAAAATGTTGAGACTCTAGAAAGAGTGCAAAAAAGAGCAACAAAATGATTAGGGGACTGGAGGCCAAAACATACAAAGAATGGTTGCTGGAGCTGGGTATGTCTGGTCTGATGAAAAGGACTAGGGGTGACATGATAGCAGTGTTCCAATATCTCAGAGGCTGTCACAAAGGAGAGAGTCAAGCTATTCTCCAAAGCCCTGACAGTAGGACAAGAAGCAATGGGTGGAAACTAATCAAGGAGAGAAGCAACTTAGAACTAAGGAGAAATTTTCTGATAACTAAAACAATCAATGGAACAACCTGCCTCCAGATGTTGTAAATGCTCCAACACTGGAAGTTTCAAATAAGAGATTTGTTAACTATTTGTCTGAAGCGGTGTAGGCTTTCCTGTCTAAGCAGGAGGTTGGACTAGAAGACCTCCAAGATCCCTTCCAGCTCTATTATTCTATTTTTTCTCTTCACAAATTCCATTTTATAACAAAACATATACGCCTTAAAATATACTGTATCAATAAGATATATATACATTTTCAATATTTCATAAACCAATATCTTATTTTGCACCTTTTTCAACTCTTATTCTTCAGTCTGACCCAACACTCCTCTCTCACAAACATCATCCCCTTCCTACTTTCTTACTCCTTCCCTCCCCTTTCTCCTTCCCTCCATTCATCCTCTATTAACACTCTATATTTTCTACTTCTTTTCACTCCTCTAACTTCCCCTTCTACTTCCTCTTCCTCCCTCTAATACCGTTCCCTGAGTGTCTCCTATCCTCACTCAATTTATATTTGACAAACTGATATTATGTTCCTTATTTTCATACTTGCGGTGCCACTTCTCAAATTATTATTTTTGTTTCATTGCTATGTTTATAATTTCTACAACCTTGGCATATGTTACATAACTCTAATGTCACCTAATCCCCTAATTTTGTCTCCTGGGCCAACCACCAATTAATTCAATTTTTATTCTTAAAATATTGCTATAGCTTAATTTTTTTAACTATCATTTTTTGTGGAGCTCTATTATTCTATTTTATTCTTTTCTATTCTATTCTATTATTTGTTTGTTTTTGTCAAATACATATTGGTAGTATACAAAGATATAACAATGTTTATATGCATGATACTAATAAGAGAGGAAACAATAGTATAGGGGACAGAAAGCATGCTGGTGCACTTATGCACGCCTCTTACTGATATCTTAGCAATCAAGTCAACAGTGAATAGTCTAAGGGTAAAGTTTTGGGGGTTAGATGATGATACTACAGAGTCAGGTAGTGAATTCCATACATTAACTACTCGGTTATGAAAATCATATTTCCTGCAGTCAAGTTTGGTGCAGTTTACTTTAAGTTTGTATCTGTTATGTGCTCATGTGTTGTTGTGTGTGAAGCTGAAGTAGTTGTTGACAGGAAGGACGTTGTAGTAGATGATTTTATGGGCTATACTTAGGTCGTGTTTTAGCTGACATCGATCTAAGCTTTCTAAACCTAGGATTGTAAATCTAGTTGCGTAGGGTATTCTGTTGTGAGTAGAGGAATGGAGGGCTCTTCTAGTAAAGTATTTCTGGACATTTTCTAGAGTGTTTCTGTCCAAAATGTGATGCGGGTTCCAGATAGATGAGCTGTATTTAAGGATTGGTCTGACAAAAGTTTTGTATGTTCTGGCTAGTATGAGATTACCGGAGCAGAAGCTATGTAGGATTAGGTTAACAACTCTTGAAGCCTTTTTTGCGATGTCCTTGCAGTGGGCTTTGACACTTAGGCCATTTAATATTTATTTATTTTATTTATTTATTTTGTCCATTTCCCGAGTGGCTCCTATCCTCACTCAATTTATATTTGACAGACTGATATTATGTTCCTTATTTTCATACTAGCCTTTCATACTAGCCTTGGAATATGAGTATTCCAAGGTCCTTAGCGAGTGAGGGTTGTCTTCAAAGTCTTGTTTATTCAGCCTGTATTTGGTGATCTATTTGCCAATGTGTAGGACAGAGCATTTGTTGGTTGAGATTTGGTCCGGAGAGAGACAAAGGCAGCTGAGAATCGGGGCGAGGGAACTTAAATGCCGCCTTCTCTCCAAACAACCCCTCAGGCCTGCTGCGGTTTGCGCAGGGCGGGGCGGCTGACTGGCCTCGGATTTCTCCTTGCCTTTGGGCGAGGAGGAGGAGAAGGCGGCCGACGAGGCGGGCGGCAGAAGCCGGCCTCGGTCACGTGGTGCCGGCACAGAGGAGCAGCTTCTGCCGCCTGCAATTTTCCGCCGGCTGCTCATCGCCCGGCTTTTTCTGGGGATGCTCCCCAGACGCGGCTTTGTGGTAGCAGAGTCAGGCCGAAGTCGCCGACGTCTTGCGTCGCTTCGCCTTTGCCGTGCGGCTCAGGTGACTCTTCTGCCCGGCGGCGATGTAAGGCAAGCCCGGCGCTCACTCCCTCGCTCGCTTCGAGGAACCAGCTTCACCTGCTAGGGCTGAAGTAGGAGTTTTTTTTAAAAAGGCCCTCCCCTGCCCGGCTCTAGGAGTTCAAGGGGCGGCCTTTCTTTTGGGAAGGTGAGTCTGGGGTCGGCGGCCGCTTCTGTCCTTCCCTGGGATGGCGGGAGGAAGGGGCTTCCTGAGCACAGAGAGAGGCGAAAAAAATGGGGCTGCTTCGGATGGGATCCGCCTCTGAATTATGGAACTAAGCCATCGAGAGGGTCTGACCGTGTTTTAAGGCAGACCCTTCCCGGCGACGAAGCTTGCTTTTTTGTGGTGGCCCCGATAATCTTTCGACGAAGGACCAATAAAGGACGAAGCGGTAAAATTCTAGGACTGAGAGCTGTGGCTGGAAGGAGGAAGAAAGCAACGTATTGAACTGAATTGAATTTTTCTAAGCCTTTCTGCTGAACTAAAAAACCTCTTCTCCCTCTTGATTGGGTGATTTTTTGAGTTTTTTTAAAATAATAATAAGAATAATTTAATATTTATTTAATATCACGTTTGTTCATTTTTCTCAAAAGAGATGCTTTATTTGGGACAAACTCTTAAGTTTGCATCCTCCCACTTTTGCTGCTATGTGAAGGGAATGATTTTTCTAAAATTGCATGCTGATTGATTGATTTGACTGACTGACTGACTGACTGACTTTTTATGGTTTGGGTTTTTTTATTTTTATTTATTTATTTATTATTTAGATTTGTATGCCGCCCCTCTCCACAGACTTGATTATAAATTATAATAAGATTATAATTTAAATTAACTGGATTTGGGACGTTATATATTGTTTCATTATGTGTTGTAAGCCACCCTGAGTCTTTGGGGAGGGGTGGCATAAAAGTCCAATTAATAAATAAGAAATAAATAATATGATGCCCAACTCCTGAAGGACTCTGGACGTAAATGCATATGCCATCTAAACATGAAGGTGGCATCCTTTTTTCCTTCAGAAATTATACTTTCACTCCGATAGCAATGTGTATAGAAGCGATCGACTGTTAAAAACTAATTTAATTCATCAGTGGAAGCCTATGTTGACTTAATGGAAATATTCATTATTCTAATTAAGGTTAAGTTCTTAGATAGATGGGCATTGCTTTCGATTCCTCCTTAGATAAATGAACATTTAAAAAAGTTTCTTCAATTGGAAGTCTTTTGGATTTGGGGAAGTCTTCTGGAGTCTGCAGAGAGGGGCAGCATACAAATTTAATAAATAATAATAATAAATATTAATAATAATAATCAAATCCCTTCCTTCCCATTCAAATAAATTATATGAAAGTTATATGAATGTGTTGCTGTCGTATGTTTTATTGTGGAGGTAATATTAAATCTATGTGCCCTTTCTTTGTACAGTAGATTTACAGTAGGTAAATGATGTTAAGTTTCTTCAACTGGAGAAGTTAGAGAGTTCTTAAATTTTAAAAAAACCTCTGGATGATGCTAAAATATGTTCCTTCCATTCAGATTAAAATTGTTATGGAATTATTGTTGCCTTATAGAGGTAATGTTAATTTTATATGTCCTTTCTTTGAAATCATTTTAATGAATGACACTATGTTATTGGTTATGCAGATGAATCATGGCTATTTATCATTCCCACAAACATGATGATGCTAAATAACTACAAAGAACAAAAATCCACATCTTTCTGGAGGCTATTTTTTATTTGAAGGATAGTTGAATAATTTTCAAAATTGTGGAAAAAGTTAAAATACTGTACTTGCATATCTAAGTGAATGAACAAAAGCTTTCTAGAACTTTGTTTTTAACTTCAGCTGAGTGGTGCAAGTTAATCATAGCCCCTTTTTCAAATTCATCTGGCTTTTTAATTTTAGCTTGGAACAGTTCAGTTTTTTGAAATGGATTTTAGTTATAGGGTATGATATAATAATCATCAGTGGCTAGTATTGAGACAGTGTCAGAAATTTAGATTCTGCTTCTATGAGACACTCGTATAGTAGTGTTGGCAAACCATAGATGGCCAGCTAAATCTACCACTCTAATTTAATTTATCAACCTACTCTGAACTTCCTAAACACAAATCTAATAAATACATGAAAAATATACTAATGGTATTGAATTGAAAAATCTGGCCAACTAAATCAAAATTTCAACAAATCTTGTCCAGTTGAACAGTGGAGTAGGGCGTACTGTATTTAGCACTTAGAAACACTTGGTCTGTGAAGGATCTCATGTTTAGACT